>NW_026270104.1:6349-6706 GCF_000697945.3 Frankliniella occidentalis | reverse complement strand
ACAGAGAGGGGCCGGAAAAAAGTTTTCGTCCCGTCGCGTATAAAGAAGGAGTTTGAGCGCGCGCGGTGGGGACGACGCTTGGCGTTGGTGGTGGCCTGTGTCGGTGGGGCTTTGTCAGCAACCGTTTTATATAAGGTGGTGAAGGGAAAAAAAGCCCCTTCCCCCTTCCTTTTTTGTAGCCCTCTCTTGTATTAGTGGATGGTGGATGTGGATGGAGTGGGGTACGAGAGGTAAAGACGGGGTCTGGAATGAGTTTGTTGAATCTAGTATATACCGTAGCTTCTTGGGGCTTCGCGGAAATGTTGTATCGAGCTTTTCCCAGAGCTTTTAACGGAAACAACTATCGACCCATAGAAA
>NW_026270104.1:0-999 GCF_000697945.3 Frankliniella occidentalis | reverse complement strand
GGCCAGTGACGCTGTTGGTATGGTACAGAAGAAAGATGTTGTTTTTGGACTACGGTTTGCCTGTAGTGTATCCTATACAGCAAAATATGGCGTACAGTTCCGTACTGTGGCGATCCGTAGTCAAAATACTGTAGTATCTGCTGTAGTTGGGTACGGTATTTTTAACAGTGTGGTCTTGGCATGCAGTCATCCTTACTTCACATTTGGACGCGCGCCACGCCCACTTCGTATCACAAATCTTGACAAAGCCAATCGCCGTCCCACCTGTGTCGGTCGGGGCACGGAGGTGAGCCTATGCGCCCTGCGGAGGCCCGTCTCGCCAACGGCCACGTCTTTCGTGTCCCCTGTCCACGCCCACCCCGACCCACCCTATCAGGACTACCGGTAATGAGCAATTACATTATTTAAATCACCCCCACCCCGCCTCGATAATGACGGCCCGCCTCTCAACACAGCCCGGGCCGGGGCCCTCGGTATCAATCCCCAGCGCCCGGGGGCGCAATACACAGGCCCACCCCAAAGGGGTCCAGGGCTGTAGCGCGGTATCCACCACAATCAACTATCACCCCCGCCTTCCCGCCCCTTGTGCACCACCTGACCTTGTACTCTCGCCACCCCTCACCCCTCTTCCCCGTTTCTCCCTTTCACCCCCTCCCTGTTCCTTCCTAAAGAATGAGAGCAGGACGGGTACCAACATCATTTTTATTATTATTATTTAGCCCTCGCCGTATATAAATGTTGCGCGTTTACTCGACACACAGTTGGTGCGGGTACACCTGTCCACCGGGGAGGTGTAGCTTCCCCGCCCGCTCCTTCACCTGACACGGGAACTCCATTAGGCTCTATACGCATTCCGAGGGGCTGCGCGTCGGCACCGCGGGAAAGTATTGGTTGAGTATGCACTGCATGGCCCAGGCCGAGGGGGTGAGGGACTATCACTGATACCGCACGACGCGCCTGAAGGCTTCTCACGCAGCGAGGGAAAGGGAGGGGGCTTGA
>NW_026270103.1:5343-9402 GCF_000697945.3 Frankliniella occidentalis | reverse complement strand
GGGGGGGTGGGGACAGGGGAAGTGAGAGTGGGGGACGGGGGTAATTTGACAAGCGGGGTGGGCGGCGGCTGGTGTGTGTTACAGCGCCAGGGCCCACAGGCAGGGGGCACCGAGGCCAACCGGACGAAAACCATTTCGAAATAATAATATTCCTTATGTTTCGCTCCTCCTCCCCTGATCTTCCAATGACTCGGCTGCTCAGCCGCGAGCTTCATGATACTGCCACGCCAATAATAGTCCCAATGTGGGCACACATTACGGCAGATCGGCAAACACACGCAATTGTTTGCTCATTATCTCACATCGCTCTAATCGAGCAGCTCGTCTAGCTGGCGCAATGTTTCCGTTATAATAGCGCCCCAGTACAGACGAGACGTTTACAAATATTTACCGGACTGAACCTCCTATGAATACACCTGTAAAAATATAAGATCCTATTTAAAGTCCCCCTTTAAAAAATGAATAAAAATAAAATGAACCGTATGTGGTGCTGGTATGCCTGGTGGCAGCGGCAGCCCTATCCTATCTCTAGTTGACCCCCACTCCTCCGCCATGGTGGCGGGCGCGTACATGGGGAGAGGGAGATGGGGGGCAGCCAAGCCCATGAGGACGAAACGAGTCCTTGACACTCGCTGGCCGGGAACTCAATCCGTCGGTGTCACCGTACGGCGTTAGCACTAGCAGCGCATGGGGCTGCTGACATTGACAGATAATCCTTTATTCATCCTTCTGTCTGGCATTTTTTTGCCCTGTACGTATGAATCAAAATGTTCGTGCGGCACCGATTTTTTTTCCTATCCCTCTTTTCAGCCAGCATCATGGCTTTTTGATTCCCTGGAAACCGACCCGTGTGTGGTACATGCACGATATGAATACATTCAAAAGAGAGCAAGATGGGGGGAGGGAAAAGAAAGTGGAACCGGTAAAAAAGGGTTCTTCAGGCGACTCGCAGCGCAGCGAGGCGGGACTCGCCTCCTCCCACGCGCACACGCATGTGCGGCGACAACGCGAGAAAAAAATGCCTCATTACTTTCGTCAAATAAAACAACTGGGAGACAGTAGAGCGGGAAAAGAGCAAAGAGAGAGAGGCGCACAAGGCTCTCTGTCTCTCGCTCTCTCTCTCAGTCTCTCTTTCTCAGAGCCAGAACCACTCAGTAGGGGGTTTGCCACACCCCGTCCCCACCCTTTTGTAAGAGAGGAGAAAAATTGTCGTGGGGGTTGAAAAAAAAATATATGTACGTCGGGGGATGTGCGTTGTATGCGTCGCGAAGCGCCGCCGGGGTCTTCTGCTGAGTCGCCTCCCGTACGGAGAAAAAGGGATGATTTACTAACATACGCCCGCACGGCCGACGCTGAAAAAAAATATTTAGGGAAAGGGGGAGGCAGTAAGCTGCCAGCAAAACTATTACCATAACTGATGATCATTTTTGTAGAATATAATAATGATGATGATAATGGTGGATGGGAAGCTTTGGGAACGTTCATCCTAAAGCCGGCTCCAGATCTCGCCTGGAGCCTGGAGCCTGTAATTTATCGCAGTGATGGGGTTCTCTCCCTTATTGCAGGGGCTGGCCGTCCACAGGCCTGTCGGGTCCAGCGCCACGGGCCATGAGTCTGGCCCCACCCCGCCCCGCCCTAGCGATATCAACTCATTGGCCAGCGAGCCCCTTGCTACCCTGGTCGTCGTCCAAACCACCCTTGCGGCCGGGTCCACCAGGGTGCCGTAGAGCCACCACGGCCTCTCTTGCAGCCCGCGGGCCTAGAGTTGGTTGGGGGGGGGAGGGGCAGGTCTGCATACACCGCTCTACACTGAATGGAGGGGGAGCAAAATCCCAGAAGGCGCTTTAGAGTTTAATTTTTTTTTTAATTTCAGGAAAATTTCCCAAAAAATTACCGAAAATTTCAAAAGTCTGGGAAATTTTCCTGGAATTTCCCGGAATCTTTTCAGGGCTTGCAACACCCTAAGACACCCCCTCACCTCACGCCCCAACACCATACCCTTGCGAATACCGACCTCTAGGGACGGCCTGCCTGCACTTCTGCAGACTCAAGGCTCTCGCACTACTTTTAAGCCGACGGAAACGCTTAGTCCCTTTTGCCGCGAATCATTTTTCCCCTAAATGATTTCTAACATTTTTTCATCAGTAGCTGCACTGTAAAAAGATAAAACTCGTATAAGAGATTTTACTTTGGAAATTTTACGTTTTGGGAAGTGGTATAGGGTTGGCCCGTCTTTTATGATAGAAGATGGGGGTTCAATTGCTTTTTCGTACGATTGTGCGTGTGTGTGTGTGATGTGGGAGTAAACAACATCGTATATTGTGCGGAAGTCGGGCGAAATAACGAAGAAGGTGTGTAGGCGCCTGAGCGCTCCCCGTTTTTTCCCCGCGTGCACCCTTTTTTTCTCGTTTCGCCATCTTGATCTCACACTCTGTTGATTTCGTCCATTAGCGAGTGGCCCCACAACTCTACCTCCCCTTCTTTCTCTCTATCTCTCTCTCTCTCTCTCTCTCTCTCTCTCTCTCTCTCTCAAACCCCTCACCCCCTCCCTCTCTCTCCCTCTTTCAGCACGCACGCGCGCATCCTAAGATCATACGCCTTCCGAGAAAAAGTGTGCGTACCTGCTGCTGCACGGGACAAAGGGAAACTCGTCGGAGCGGGACTTTTTAAAGTTCGCCCTATCTTGTCGTTTCGTCTCGGGCGCGCTCGGGTCGGACGTGGTGCTCGTTGGACCGCTTCCACCGTGTTTGTCTCCACCTGTTTTTGCTGTTGCTGCTTTCTTTGTTCTGTTATTACTTCTCTTTTTATTTCGGCCGTCCATGTCGGTTCGTCTGTACGCCAATCATATGCCACGTGCAGCGACACGAGCAACAGAAAGTGCCCCACACTTCCGACGAATAAAGAGCAAATTAAACCCGCGGCAAAAACTCGGAAACACATAAAACTGGCATGCATAATACCAGAGGAATTTCGTCGCGAACGCAAAGGCTATGGTGGTGTACGTTTTGCTTTATCTGCCATTCTGTTTGTGTGCCGTTTTAAAATGTATTAAAAAATTACTATTTATTTATTTTGCCTTTTTTGCGGTGGCCGCCATTTTCACTTCTTCTCGTGCGTGTTCCACGGCTCTCCCGACAGAAGTACCGGTATGTGACATTCGAACACTTTAAGGTGCGTATGCCCACAAAAAAAAATTGTATGTCAGTCCATGCACCCCAAAAGAGTGTATGACAACCATGTCACCTTTTTTGTGTCGGACACAATACTATAAAGTCATACGCACCTGAATGGCATACGGTTGTCACACACTTTTCTGTGCGTGACACATTGGTCACAACACTCTTTTGTGTGTGACATTTTTGGCACAATCTTTAAAGTAGTATTCCCTTATTCACGATAAAAAAAAACAATGTCTGATTTTATTTATTAATTGGGGAAAACTTTGAGGAACTCCGCTTCTTGGTTTGAGGAAAAACCAATCAGATTTCGAGGAAGTCTCCTCAAAAAATGTGTTGTTTGTTTCCTTGTTTTGTGAGGTCTTGTGCCTCTGCGGCGGAGGGCGCCCGCAGGGTAGGCAGTCCCGTCGGACAGGCGTGCGCGGCGGTACGGCGGCGTTGTGGTTGGCAGGCGCCCTCCCGACCGAGAGAGAGGGAGAGGGAGAGAGGGTGGGGGAGGCCGGAGGACAACAAATTATGCGGCATGTTTTTTTTTTATTTGATGTTTTCGGTATGTTATGGTTTGGTTTGGAGCTTTACCCCACTAACTTTTGTGGCGACTGCCGACTGCGATCAGCACGCCACCTTACGTAAAAAAAACTCACTTTGTTGTACGCAAAACCCGCCCAGCAGTGAGTGTATACACTTTTGGGATATCGCAATGAATATTAAAAAAAAATGTTCGTTTACAGCTGTCAATTGCAATGCTCGATGCTTTGTGTTCATTTCCGCTTTTAGTAGGAAAACGCTTTCGCCCCGCGCGCTCTCTCCGCACGAATGGCTGCTTAATGGAGGCGGAGAGAAGGGGGAGGGGGGCTACGGCCATCCCCCGCTCCGACCCGCC
>NW_026270103.1:0-1208 GCF_000697945.3 Frankliniella occidentalis | reverse complement strand
CCCCCCCCACCGGTCTGGAGGGCACACTTCACGGCCCCGAAGTGCCCGTCCGCGGCGCTCTCGGAGGCCCTCGTGAACGCCCCGTGGGCTTGAACCCGAGCCAGTCTGGCGTGAAGCTGCCTACGGCGGCTGACGCGCTCCTCTCAGTCCATTCGCGGGAACAGGGGGGCATAGGGCCATGACAGAGCACTCGCACCCAGGCGGGCCGAGAGCTATGGGCCGCTGAACTTGGGCGCACCCACAGGACCGAGTGGACACGGAAATGAGTATCAGTTCTCCTTCTCCTGCGGCGTGTTGTTGACGGCGAATGAGAGAGAGAGGGGGGGGGGAGAGAAAGAAGGGGCCGGGGGTGGATTCGACCAAAGCACGCGGCAAAGGTGGAGCGGTAGTAGTAGTTGTCAAGTATTGGCTTTCAGGCTGCCGCCTATGGTGCCCGGGGGAGGAATGGGAGTGGTAACGTCTGGCTAAAAGCGCAGGCCATAGGGTTGAAGCGTACAGGAGAGCCGTTAAGGCCTTAAGCCCGAGAAGGGGCTGGCGCGAAGAAGGTCGTCGAGGCCGGTGAGAGATTGGCGGCCTCAAGTTTTTTTCCTCGTAGAAAACTCGACTGGTGAAGAGGCAGGTGGACATCATGTGGGCCGCAAGGTCCGCAAGGTCTTCATCGAAGGAGAGGCGCAGGCAGCAGAGTTTGTGGAGCGGTGGTGGTGGAGCGGTGCGTTCACCTCCGCGGATGTTGAGGTTGGGGAGACCAGAGCAGGGAGACCGCAGAGGAGGAGAGGGGCCGAACAGAACAGACACACACACATACGCGCACCGCTCGTTAGAAGTGTGCTCTCTCCGACACGCTGTTGTCGCAGCGTAATCACACACACACACACACACACACACACACAGTGGGTCCATCCCCCCATCCACGGTTGTGTGGACTCCCCCTCGGTCCGGTCCAGAGAACGGGTTTTGCAGGCCCACCCAAACAGCTATCGCTGCGGCGCGCTACGCCCCTCGCCCTCCTATACTACATGTATAGTACTATTACGACGAAATGCCCGCCGATATATCGAATATACGCGTCGAGGGCGTCTTCCTCTCGCCGTCGTTAATAAACGTAGGGCCCCGTGCGTTAACATTGTGCACGGGGTAGCTGAGCGAAGTGCATTAACTTTACAGAAGACATAAAAAATATAGAACAAAACTATACCGAATGAGGGTCC
>NW_026270102.1:2659-4304 GCF_000697945.3 Frankliniella occidentalis | reverse complement strand
TATTTGCTTTTTAGCGGGGCGAATTTATTTTAAAAGCCAATTCACTTTTACAGTCACCGCTACGCCAAGTATGTTGGGTTTGCAATGCAGCAGTTTTATTATTTGCCATAAGCATTAAACATGAGTTAAATATGTAATATAGGTAAAGATTTACCGAAAAGTGTCGCGTTTGTGTATCATAAGAAGCGAGCGTGCACTGCGCCCCAAAACAATCGGGCCTCGAAAAAAAAGGGAAAGGGTGACGGAGAGGGAAGGTGGATGTCGTCAGGGGGTGGAGAGGGAGAGAGGGGGCAGCAGTCAGCTAGTGCTGCGACGGGCCGGGGTCGGGCTATGGCCGCTGGTCCGGCGTCCGGCCCGACGTCCGACCCAGCCAGCCTGACTGCGGCTATATTCTGGGGACTAATCGCGAATCGATAAGTTGTCACGTTCTACCCAGTATGACCGCTAGCCACCCCGCAGGGCGCGACCGGCGCGGACAGGGAAGGGAGACGCAAATGAAGAGAGGGAGCAGAGAGAGATGGAGAGGGGAAATGGGGAGGAGAAGCGGGAGCAAAAGAGAACGCACACGCCTCGTAGGTATTAGCCCGATCCTGAACATCGGGCCGCTACCACGTACCGACTGGGGGCCCCGGGGCCCCGGGGGGTGGGGCCGGGCGCGCCGCGCGCTGAGCCCTACAGCCCCCCATATAGGCCGTCCCCCAGCGCTGCCGTGCCCCAGAGCCCCATAGAGCCCCCGCCGATCCGTCGCGCACGCGCGCGCTCATGTACGGATTGCGCAGACACGGCAATAAGAATTTCGGGGCGCAAAACGTAAATCAGGATTCGGGCGGACGACAGAGTCCACCCACCGCCAGCGGCCATTAGTGCGTGAGGCCTCCTGGTCAACGCCACCGGCCATTACAGTGGTGCGTGAGCCGGGCGCCCCACCAGCACGGTTGGGCCCCGTGAGCACTATTCATTCACAGTCTGTCAAAGCACCTCTCTTATCTCACGCAAGCGTCGGCCCGCAGCTCGATGCCGGACATACGCATAGCAGACGACGACAGTGTGCCTGACAGTCGGGCCTGCCATCTAGAACTTGTTGCCGCACAGTCGCCCCCCCTCCTCCCCCAACAAAACTTTACGCACGCAGAGCGCGGGAGAAGGGGGCTGCAGCAGAGAGGAGGCTGTGATTTAGGGATGACAAATTTCTCTCCGCGAGTCAAGCAGCAGCGGCAGCAGCAGCGCGACCGTGGGAGGAGGAATTCCAAGCGCCCCGGTCGCCTCAGGGTCAAGGCCCGGAGGGGGGCGCCAGGGCCCCGAGGGGGACCCCGCCGGGACCAGGTGCGCGCAGCGTCGCACCAAACAGCAAAAACAGTCGATCTTCCGCCGTGACGGGCGCCCGGGCGACACGACGACGCACCAGAGGGTGGTGACGGCGGGAGAGGGGCTCGGGCGCCGGCCCGGCGTGGGTGGAGGGAGAACGGACGCTCCGGTTCAAGTTCAAGCCACAAATTATTTCTGCGTCAGCCGCGTGGCAGAGCGCAGGCCGGGTGGGTTGAGGTGCGTTGGGCTGCTGGGCACCTCCCGAGGGACACCTCCAGCGAGCTGTTGTCCCTCGTGCGCGCGCGCGGGCCTCTCGCCCTGCACCTGGCTGCCCCCCCCC
>NW_026270102.1:0-1184 GCF_000697945.3 Frankliniella occidentalis | reverse complement strand
CCCCTCCGCCCCAGCAGGCCCCCGGCCGACGCGCGCGTTCGGGTCCCATTCATCCCGAGCGAGTCACTAAGTCTGAGTCGGCCCGCTCAGCCTCGCTCGCCCCCCCGGCTGATGGCTTGCTCCAGAGCTTGCTCCAGCAGCACAACCTCCAGCAGCCTTCTCCAGCGCCGCCACCGCTGCTGCTGCTGCTGCACACAGGAAGCACGGACCATTCATTTGCACGGCCTGGGCCACGCCCGGCACCGGAATGAGGGGCGGGGCGCGCTGCGCGCTGCAAGCAGGCTCTGCACGGAGCGCACGACGACGCGCCGTCCCGTGTCCGGCAGACAGCACAAGCCCAAAGCCTTTGCAAATCACAAGAGCGGGACTAAACGTTGTGCGACATCATACACCAGACGGCTGACTCACGCCGAGCACTTTCGTAGTTGTACTACAGCGCCGCACGCACGGGTGTGGGCGGGCGAGTTTGCTTACCCACGGCTACTGATAGCCCCGTGCGAGTAGGCACCCAACCGCACGCGTGCGAGGGAGTAAACATTGAGTACATCGGGAATTATGCGAATGTGCAAGAGATGAAAGTGCCCGCTTGGAAATCGCCACAATTCTTGTAAACCAAACACTAATTGCAAATTCCAAGCGATCACTTTACTGTATGACCCATTGTCAGCCTTACGGTGATACAAAATTAGCTCCACCCTGGTTCGAGTACACATTTGCCTTGATTCGACGGCCGTTTCTCCCTCCTCCAGACCCGCGCACGTAATTTAACCAGCACCTTTCCCTCACACGCCCACCGCGCCACGGCACATCGACTATGTAATGGGGCTAAATGCAAGAGTAAGACGGCGGCAGCACCCACCCACCTCCCCTCCCCGCTCCCTATAACCTCCATTCATGATCATCACGGGGGCAGCTCAGGTGGGTTAGTAAGGGGGCGCAGAGGGGAGGAGGGGGCGCATGAAGCCGCGATGCCACACCGCCTCGCGGCGTGATGCTGTGGTCCAGGTACGGTGGTGTCCTGTCCAGCCTCCGCGCGGTGTTGCCGCGTGCATCCTGCTCCTCCCCATCCTCCTCCTCTTGCTGCTCCTCCTCTCCACCCCCGCGGCGAGGACTTCCTTTCTTCTCTCTCGCCGCCGCGGCTCGTGTACCTGGCCGGCCCCGTGCAGGCCGTGTTGCCTACCCCC
>NW_026270101.1:2722-4283 GCF_000697945.3 Frankliniella occidentalis | reverse complement strand
AGGAGGGGAGGGGGAGGGGGTGAGGACGGGGCGCAACCCCCCCGGGCACGGCGATCAGCCCCATCAGTGGCCCTCAAGGCGCGGCGGGCGGCGGCGGCGGCGGGGGCGGCACCTCACCATCAACACGGCCATGGCGGGCACGCAGGCCGGCCGAGACGACGAAGAAGAAGCCCCCCTTCATCACGACCACCATCGCACACCCGCCCCTTAGCTCTCCCGTGGCATGTCAGCGCAGCCCGCCAAGCGCCGCGGAAGCAACCCGTGAGCACGACGCGGCCGAGGGTTGGGTTGCCTACCCACACGGCGGCATGCCATGACCGAGGGCCCTCTCTGCGTGCACAGGCGCCGGTGCCACACCTGGGGCAGGTGCAGGCACCTGCAGCTGCGGGCCACGCTCGCGCGCATGGCAGCCGAAGCACGCAGGCGGCTGCGGTGTGGGGGCGGCGTCACCACCTCCCCGACGAGATCGGCCAGCTTCGCCAGCCGAGGCAGCTGCGACGTCACCTGCATCAGCAGCTACGAGCTTGGACCCAAGCTGCCGCAACTCGTGCCCGACGCCATGCCCGCCGTCGTCCCGCTGGGGAGCACGTTCACGGTGCCGCCGCCGTCCCTGGGCGGCGGGCCGCTGGTCGCGGTGCGCGACGCCGAGGGTCAGGGCCTGGAGGAGCGGCCTCCGACCTTCTCCAGGGTGGCGCGCCGGGACTCCCTGACCGAGGCCCTGCGGCCGGCCCTGGTCCTCGCGCAGGCCTTCTTCGTGCTGCCGGTGCACGCCGGCCGCTGGTCTCGCCGGGCGCGCACCGCCACCCTCCTCGCCGTGATGGTCGTCGTCATCGCCCTGGCCGCCGTCCACATGTTCAAGACCGAGCTCAGCCTCACATCGTCCTGTGAGTCTGCCGCTGAGTCTGCCGCTGACCATCATGTTGTTCATGGATAGGCATACCCCATGTCCCCAGCAGGGCAGTAAAACCCAGTGTGTCTGCGCACAGCCCACTTCATTTTCTACGGCACGGCGGCGCTGTCCGTCCACCTGCTGTCCGGGCTGTCCTTGCAATGGCCCCGCCTGTCCAGCTGCTGGAGCAACTCCGGGTCGCTGCTCACCGAGGGCCTCGAGGACGACAGGCGCACGGCGCGCATCTGCAAGAGGATCACCATCTTCATGATGAGCTGCGCGCTCGGTGAGTGGACAGCCAGCCCTTCCCGCTCAGGAGCAGTCCGAAGCGCGCATGCATCCGCATCACACCTCTTGTCCTTCATGTTGCAGTGGAACACGTCCTCAGCCTCCTGAACGGGCTGATGCCGCTGCTAGTCTGCGAGGCACACGGGGGAGCCTGGACCGTGTACAAGTCCCTGTTCCTCAACGGGTACCCTATGGTAAGCGAGCCCGCAGGCCCTACAAGGCCCCCGTTGCACAGGGTACGTATACTTCCTTATAGGGACGACGCGTGACAACCCGTAACACTTACTTTGATGAATGCGAAAATCGACCGCCGCGATAGCCGCTATAGCAGCACCAGTGCCACTCCATTTGTTAGACGTCCGCAAGGTGTGTGTGTGGGGGGGT
>NW_026270101.1:0-2672 GCF_000697945.3 Frankliniella occidentalis | reverse complement strand
CTATGTATGCTTACAGAGCAGGGGCCGGAGGGGACCTCTAGGCACAGTAGAGAACTCTATATTTAGTCTGCCGGAGACAATGTCAAATTGTGCTGCAGATATTCGAGGTGCTGCCGTTCTCCATTCCCGTGTCCATCATCGTCATCTACCTCAACGTCACGTGCACTTTCCTGTGGAACTTCATCGACCTGCTCGTCATCATCATCAGCTACTCGTTAGCCAGGCGGTTCGACACGTTCAGCCAGTTTCTGAGACAAGCCAAGGGCAAGGCAAGTACAGTAAAGGTACTGTACAGAATGTAAGATGCGGCGCCGCGGAGGTAGGCAACCCATCCGACTCTTCGGTGCTGTTTTTATTATATTTGTGCACATACCCCAAATAACTAGTAAATGTTAAGTTGGCGTCATAGTGGGGTGGTAAGGTCAAAATCAAATTAATACCTCGGCTTGAAACGTGTGCTACTTTGAAGCCGGTGCAGGGGTGGGCGAGGGTCTATAGTATCGTTACCTGGGGGAGGGCCCCACCCGCATCGACACTCCCAATTAAAAGGTGGCCCGAGCTACTATCAAAGGACCGAAGGGTGCCACTCACAACCCCTTCCCCGTGTCCGACAGAACTACTCGATATTCTGGTGGCAGGAGGTGCGCGAGGCCTACAACCGGCTGTCGCTCCTCACCAAGCAGTTGGACGACCAGATCAACGGCATCGTGCTGCTGTCCTTCGCCAGTAACCTGTACTTCATCTGCCTGCAGCTGCTGTACAACATGAGGTACAGTACGAAGCAGAGAGAGGCTGCGCCAACGTGTTACACTCTAAACTTTTTAAAGAAAATTTGCCTTGTAAACTACTTAAGTTTTGTGATGTAAGGCATTTTCCGAAGTGCTTTTATTTACGGCGGTGCTCTGCAATGTGCCCTGGTGGAGAGTGCCCGCCAGAAGGATGGCACTGCCGGACCGAAAACCTGTACGTCAACACTGACGTGGGTATTATACATACTGTTACTGCAGTCGGTTCGAGCAGGAGAAGAGCGTCTTCTCGCGCCTCTACTTCTGCTTCTCGTTCGCGTGGCTGCTGGCGCGCGCCGCGCTCGTCTCCATGACCGCCGCCAGCGTCTACGAGCAGAGCAGGGCCCCGACCGAGGTGCTGTACTGCGTGCCCTCCAAGAGCTTCAACGCCGAGGTGCAGCGCTTCCTGGTGCAGACCACGACCGACACCGTGGCGCTGTCGGGCGCGCGCTTCTTCTGGGTGACCCGCTCCCTCGTGCTGACGGTGAGCACGGACTGACGCTTTATCTCTAGGAGGGGATGGGGTGTGATTTTACATTTTACATCTCCAAGCTGCAAACGGAAGTGTGGGACTGTGATGAACACACCTTCGGGTAATTTAGGATGCTATGGTCACAATTTAATCATAAAGCTTAAAAACAGATTTTTTAATCAACTGTAAAATCAGAGCGCTATGACGCAAAAGTATATCACGAAAAAAAAAAGAATTAGCTAAATTAGCAAATGCATTCGCTAATATGGCCTTAGATTAGAATATAAGCTTTCCCTAGCTAATTCTTAGCAAGGAGAGCTAATAAATTAGCCATGACAGTTGTGTACAAAATAAAGCAACTAGCTGTGAAAGCTAATATTTTAGCTTTCTTAGCTGGGAATCAGCTAGGAAAGCTAATATTCTAATCTAAGGCCATATTAGCGAATGCATATGCTAATTTAGCGAATTCTTTTTTTTTTCGTGATACCCATAACACCTGATACAGTGACCAACTAAATACGCCTGGCGTCTCCGGAATACATGTACTATACCCTGCGTCTCTGCCCCGCAGCTGGCGGGCACCGTCGCCACGTACGAGATCGTCCTGGTGCAGTTCCACGACGACATGGACAAGGTCCAGCGCCCGTCCAACGTTTGCTTCCCATGACCTGCGGGCGGCGCGTCGCCCGTAAGGGTTGGAGGCCTTGCTGCTGGTGCCGGGGGAAGGCCCCGCGCTGCCATTGGTCCGGGGCCGATGCTGCTGCGCGCTGATTGGCTGGCGGGCGTGTGCAGGCGCCCCTCAGCAGTCGGGAGGGGTGGGCGCAGCTTCCAAAAGGGGTTGTGCCTGAGATGCGTTCATCTGCCGTGGCCGCAGCAGCCGCCACAGGGCCACAGACGGGGTGTTGGATTACCCCGCGTTACAGTTTCAGGGGGCGTGCGCCTGGTCGCGACACGTGGCGGAGTGCGCTACGTCGTGCGTGCGCGCGCGCGTGTGTGTTGTTCCAGCTGCAGCAGAGCACCACTGACCTGCGCGCGACTCTGTGTGTCCGTGCGTGTGTGTGTGTGGTGGTGCAGGTCGTGACGAGTTTTGCAGCCGCCCAAGTGCAAGTGAGCGGTGTGTGTACATGTGAGAAAGGCGAGTTCAGCTGCAACTAAAAATCACATGTGCAACAACCGTCGTCAAGAAAGTATACGTCGACGTGATCGGGAGAGGAAGAGGGTTTTCGGCCAAAGAGAGGGGCGATCCTCTATAGACCTATCGCAATCTGTGCGTGGGTGCGACGAGGATGCGTCCACCCGAATCCATCGCATCCTCACGCCGGTCACGCCACGCCGGAACAAGGGGAGGAGGAAGTATCAGCGAGAGAGAGAGAGAGAGAGAGAGAGAGAGAGGGAGAGAGAGAGAGAGAGAGAGA
>NW_026270100.1:5591-6276 GCF_000697945.3 Frankliniella occidentalis | reverse complement strand
GGAGCGCGCGGGTGCTGGGAGTGTGACTTTCGCGGGGCGCGGCGGGGCGCGGCGGGGCAGAGGATGCCGTGGTGACGCGGGGCCCGGGGCCCGGGGGCCGATGGGCGCGGCTGGGCGCCGCTGGGCGCCGCTGGGCGGGCTCTTTGAAATGGCGCCGAGTGTTTACGATCATATTTATGGTGGTTGGTGCGGGCCCAGGCCCGGCCCTGGCGGGGTTGTGTGGAGAGGCGCAGGGGAGGGACAGATTAAGTTTGACGAGGCCATGAAATACGGCGCTGGAATTAACGGTTAGTTTGTCTTGTTTGGTGCGCCAAGTTATGCGGAGAGTGGCGTGGCACGTGGGGTTGGGAGAGGGAGGGGCGACGCGCGTGGCGTGCTATATCACTTACAGATTGGGATTGCAGATAAGATGTCTGGCGGCGTCGCATTTTGCGTCCCGTTTCACTCAGCCAGCCACGTCAGAGCAGCCAGCGAGTGGGAGAATAGCAACGAGGTGGCGCGCGCGCGCGCGTTTGTGTCTCTGTGTGTGTCTGTGAGGCTGTATGCGCATGTGTGCGAGTACGGCGCTCGATAAAGGACATCGACTTGGACAGAGAAGAGGAGTGACAAGGTGAGGTATGAAAAGAAGTACGCCCGGGAGAGGGAAATAAGGGTGCCGGGGAGAGGAGGGTAGAGAGAGAGGAAG
>NW_026270100.1:0-481 GCF_000697945.3 Frankliniella occidentalis | reverse complement strand
CATGGCGTGACCCATACAGCTATCCCCTCCTCCACACACACACACACACACACACACACACACCCACAGGGGGCGGCGCGTGGTTTCACGGATACGGGTAGATAATTTTCAGATAGACCGTGGCGTGGAAATCCCAGAATCTGCCTTAAAACCATTTGCTTCCAAGGAAAAGTATTGGAATTTTTGGTCTGATATGCAAGGGGTTGCCTTGATTACCAGACGAAAATTCCAAGGCTTTTCCTTGGAAGCAGCTGGGTACAAGGCAGATTCTGGGATTTCAGTGGTCGAAATTATCCACCCGTCCTTGAAATCCACGAAATAGTCTTGAAATCCAAGAAAAACTTTACCGAGGTCTTTCTTCGATTCATTTTACAAAATAGTGAAGCTCATTGCCTGCGGGACGTAGGGTAGGCCACCCCGCAGTACAAGCATGCACTTCAGGCAAGGTGTTGTCTACCTAACAGGGGTTCTGAGAGCTTCC
>NW_026270099.1:2293-3333 GCF_000697945.3 Frankliniella occidentalis | reverse complement strand
CGGGGTCGGGCGGGGCGGGTCGCACGACAAGGTTTAACGGGAGGACGAGGGGAGGGGAAAACGGAGGCGAGCGGGAGGGGGCGTGCTGTGGCAATTGATTCTGCGGAGCTTGCAGCCTGCCGAGCGCCGTGCTCAGAAGTCCGCCATTCACAGACTCTCATCACCACCACCACCCCCACACCACCCCCTTTCCTGTGCGTTGCTGGCGTGACAAAAGCGTGGTCCTACAGAGTCGCGATTTCTCGCGCCACCGTCGTGCCTTCCTGGAACGGGGCGCCTACGTCATCCCCACACAAAAGGGGCTGGAAGGGGTTTCCCTCCCGCGCGCCGCGCTCCCGCTCCCGCGGAACTCACCGTGAGGAATGCAGCGCGGGCGGCGGGCATGTGACTCCCCTCGCCGCCAGCACGACAGCGCCTCCCTGGAAGCAGAAGGCAGTGTGAGTTAACAAGGTCACAGTTTGAAATTGTGGACAAAAATGACATTGAAAACTTCACAACATATGCACTGCCGACTTTTCAGATGTATTTGTTTTAAATTTCCTATTTGAAATTTCAATAACCTGTATAACATTCCAATTTTCCAACCTATATTTTTAGCAGATGATACATTTGTAACTGAAACTTTTAACATTTCACATAACTGAAATTAATAAGAATGATTTGTCAAATGTGTCATTGCTTGTACTCTCATGCGTAGTGCAGAGAGGCACAAGGCGTGACGTCACCAGAAGAATACAGGGCGGCTTGGTGTTGGCCCCGCCGTCCGCGCCACAGCTACGCAGCCCCCCTCCCCTCCCCCCTCCCTCCGGCAGACTTGGCTCGGCGCTCGGCTGGAAGCAGGTCGGAGCTCGGCTCGGGACGGCTCGGCTCGGGCACGCGGCGCGGAAATTCAAACTCTGACCCAACTATGAAGTGACAGAACTGAATGAGTTCAGAAATATTACTTGCAAACTATGTCTTTATTGAGAAGCATCACTCGCAAACTGTCTCTACATCCCTCTTCACACTAACTTTGTCCTAGACCCTTCAAAACATTACAA
>NW_026270099.1:0-753 GCF_000697945.3 Frankliniella occidentalis | reverse complement strand
GCGGACTGCTGCTGGTGGTTTTCATGTCTTTATTCACCACGCCCTGCTTTACCGTAAAGGAAATAGGACAGCTTACGACTTGCGAGCTCTATAATTTTTGTTCTTAACAAACGCGTTTGGACGCAATACTTTACATGGTGGTTCCGTTTTATTGTAATTCCAGTTTAATAATTCGTACTTCTGGCTCTGGGGTTCACTGAAATACCCGGAAATACCATATACAAACCAATGTCACTGTTACTCACAGTCACACTACTCCCCAGAGACGTGTCGCCGTGTTAGCACAACTGGGTTCCCGCTCCGCCCGAGCCCCGAGGCACGGGGCCGTACAAACGACACATCGCATCGCACATCGCTTCCCCACGCCGGGGTCGATTCCGACGCTTTGCCGCAGCGTACCAATACTTGGTTGGCGCTGCTCCAGCCGCCACCGCAGCCTGCCTGGGGTCAGCGACCCCTGTCCTGCCCCACTGTCCTGAGGAGAGGGGGGGGGGGGCTTGTCCAAGTTGGATTGAGCGCGAGTGAGAGTTCATGGTAGAGGGCGGCGGACTTCTCAGGCAGGCAGGGGGGTCGAAGCGGCGTGCACTGTTAAATTCCTACAAAGCATTCGCTTTGCAGAGCTGCGAAGTATTTTGCTCCTTTGTAACTACGAAGAATCTACTTTGCAATTACAAAGTGATGCTTTGCAATTGCAAAGCAATGAAAACGCTGCAAAGCATCGCTTTGCAATTGCAAAGTGTCACTTCGTAATTG
>NW_026270098.1:2960-4164 GCF_000697945.3 Frankliniella occidentalis | reverse complement strand
TTTAGTTAAATAGAAGGGAAAATTCATTGAAGGACGGGCAGACACAATCTTCCTACATTCTGTTGGTACCACTGCTAACTCGCGCCTGCGCCCCTCTGAACTGCCTATTGTTGTTGGCAATCGAGCCCGCCCACGGGAGCCCACTCAAATGGGAGGCCGTGGAGCGTCGATGTTCTTGTTTTTGATATTGTTGTGACGTAGGACCAACCGACGCGGGTAGGGCCACCTAACAATGACAAATCCATGGACGCCGCTTGGGCCAAATAAATCAGTCAAACACGGACATTTTGGAGCACAATCACCCTAGAAACTATTGCAACTCAAAAATATCAGTATTTAGGTGCGTATTTTGTTTGCGTGTGGAAGAATAACTAGTCGCAGATGAATAAATTTCAAGCGCGCTCCTTGTGGTAAAAGTTGCTCTGTTGTTTATTGACAACGCGGTTTCGGGGCTTCGGGGAATGCCAAACTATTTAGATGCGTTTTAAAGTAAAATACAACGATCCGTGCGAGAATTTGAGAGGCCCAAAGGCTCAAATGGTGATAGTATGGAAGTATTGCGATGTGTCGCAGCTGTGTCATGTTATTGACAGTTCTGTAAGGTAAGTTCCCCGCTGTGTGCTCGGTTGTTGGAGGTTATGATTAGTATTTATGTTTTTGCCTTTGGTGGAGTAAATACTATCGTTGTGGAGCAATCATGATAAGCTCTGATATAATGATTTATGATATAACTACAGGAACGAGTCACCAACCTGGTGCCCCTCCCGTCCCCACTGTAATTGGATTGAGGAATCAAACCTAGCTGCAGCAGTTGTAGTCACACCAAACTTCATTTTCAGGTAAGTGTCCACTTCAGTAAATATTTATCATTATTTAACAAGACTAGAAAAAATTAACGAGTGACTAAATTAATAAACAAAATAGACTGAACATATATGTGGCAAAGCCTGGAAAAGTTCATGAAGTGTGAATCACACAAGTGATAAAACACATAGTCAAATAAAAACAACAATGTTCAATTTTAGAATAAACCAAAGTAAATACTTTGGAATCACACAAGTGATAAAACACATAGTCAAATGAAAACAATAATGTTCAATTTTAGAGTAAATCAAAGTAAATAACTTTGGAATCACACAAGTGATAAAACATATAGTCCAATGAAAACAACGATGTTTAATTTTAGAATGAATCAAAGTAAATA
>NW_026270098.1:0-350 GCF_000697945.3 Frankliniella occidentalis | reverse complement strand
TTTGGAGAATGTCCAACCAATTTTCCCTATTGTAAAGACAGTTAAATTAGAACTGACAACAACTGTATAAAATGAATAAGTGTATCAGAGAGCAGCGAGCAAAATTTCTACATGCACTATAGTATATTTTGGACTGTAGGTCGATTCAAAGTCCCATGGCACTTACCTGACTTTGAAGAACGACAGGCCCTTGCTGTTTCTTCTTGTATAAGTGCACTTTTCGATGCCACATCCCGAGTGCGACATCTTGTTTTGCAAGAATCAAAGAGAAACAATCGGCCCGACAACAGCGGCGGCAGAGGTGAACGGTGTAAAGGGTGTGAACCGATCTCATCGGGACGATCGGGACC
>NW_026270097.1:3289-3656 GCF_000697945.3 Frankliniella occidentalis | reverse complement strand
CTCCTCCCTCGCTCTCGCATTTTCTCTATCCCCTCCTCTCTCGTACTCTTCTTATTTTCTTTACTTCTTTGTGCTCTGCCTTAAGCCTCTGTCTTAAGCCTCTCAGAAAAGCAGAAAAGGACACGGCCGTTGCTTTATGAATAGTCATTCTTTTAAATAAAAACCCGAATCATTTGAAGAAGAATAAAGAAAAGAGCCTCTCTATACAACAGGGTGGCCGCCCTGCCCCATAGTTTTGAAAAGGTAGACTAGCTCCCTCGCAGTTTATCTACCACCTTTGTCTCATCGGAGATAAGCCAGCTTCGTGGAAAAGGGGTGGTGGGTGGTGGGGGGCCACGTGCAGACCAACCGCGAGCTGTATAGTTCA
>NW_026270097.1:0-1723 GCF_000697945.3 Frankliniella occidentalis | reverse complement strand
GTGCCTAGGGTCCTAGTGCTGCATACAACGCACAAACAGAATCTGTTTTTTAACTTTTAAGTTTTTAAACTTATTAGTCCAACAAATCACAACAATTATTGGTTTTTAAAAAATAATGAAATTTCATAAGTGCTTGTTACTTTTTATTTATCAGAAATTTCTGACACTCTTGTGCAGTGAGCATGGGCAGCAGCAAACGCTAGCTCTTACAGAGGCTCAGACTAGATTCAACAGCATGCATTCTCATATTCTCATATGTTCCGCATTTGTGAAGGATACCCGAATCTCCACATAGAAAAATAGTGTTCTAAACAAATTGTGAAATAAACATTGACTACACATTGTTGAACTGTTTCATTCTACCAGTACATACTAGTGTAAATACATCACAAGAAAAAAAAACTAGTTTGGCCTACAATTCCAAGAAAACTTCCAAAAATTTCTGAGGTATACAATATATATATGTATTTTTTTGTTTTCCAAAAATTGACTTATTTTACATACAAGGATCTTAACTGATATTGTATAATGAGGTATACAAGAAATGAGAATTTGTCAAGTGGAGGGTCAAAGTCAATTTTCTAAAAGGAACATGACTATATTACATGATTATAACCAGTTCTCAAGAGAACAAACTGTCTGATAATAATTTAGATATCATAAAAAAAAAAAAAACATACTGTACTACTTTCAGTGCCAAAAAATAGACCTTACTTTAAAAACAGTAAATAAGGTCACAATCCAATTCATAATTGAATAAACAGCAAGAAGAAGAGAAAAAGTATATCAGTAGCTACAATTTTAGCATTTGGTCTAACTAAGCCGCATCACTTCAAATATTGACAAAGAGCTCAGAAACTAACAACAAAGCTAATAATAACTACCTAGAACACTAACAATCCTCTACAAAGCAAAATGACACCCCAAAAATAAATGAACAAATTTTCATTAGAATATTTATAGCACTTTTTTTCAAAACATTTAACAAAACAGATGTAATAAAAAACAGTGGAATCCCAAATGGAGACAAGAGGGATCTTGCCTTGTTGGTCAATTATGACTTATATGGCTAACACAGCCCTTAACAATATTGAGCACCCCTTCACTGAGAACAAGCTTGTCATGAGTGGAACTGTAGTATACAGAACAAAAGAGTTACATAGCCTGTTTCCCGTGAAAAGAAGTAAGTGGCAAAGTGCAGCTGAAGTGAAAGTTAAGTGGTTTTGATGAACCAAAAGACAAAAAAAAATAAAAAAAATTGGCGAGGTGCTAATAGATTAGGTGGGATCCAGATCAAGTGGAAAGAAAGAGGCAAGTGGTTAAGTGGCAACCAAGATGTATGAACATCACCTCAAAATTCTCGAGCAGCGGTCTTTCCTAAGAGGTACTTGACCTTCTCGGCAGGCATGCAGCAAGCCATGAGAGAAATTACCACTTCACCAAATTACTGCTTAAAACGTCACAATCTACTTAAATGCCACCTCAACGTTATGTTGCAAGGTAGCAACCAAGTTACTTCGTTAGCACTCTACCACTTACTTTTTTACCAAGGGTTAAAAATTAAGATTATTCAGGAACAGGGAGGAATTTACCAGAGTATAAATGAATGACCTATAGGATATAATTATTTGAACCCACAGAAAGGCATAAGTATTTTTGTCTTGAGAATACACATGAGGACCTCCACATCTGCAGAATATCTTATCTCACTGGCTTTCCTACC
>NW_026270096.1:6548-8311 GCF_000697945.3 Frankliniella occidentalis | reverse complement strand
CCCCCCCTTAAGGTCACGATGTATTCGACCGACCCTTAGTTTTGCTGCGACTGTTGGAACTGGGCGAAAGTTCTTTGAAAGAGCCACCGAAGCCACGCGGCGTCGCGTGCGTGTCGTGTGCCTGCCCTGCCGCACTCCTGCCGAAGGTTAATTCAGTTTGACTTTGGAATGCGCTGCCGTGGTCCGCAGTCCGTCCCCCCGTGTGTGCGGTCCTCGCGGTCCCCCCGCTCCCCGGCCAGGTCACGCCCAAGACCTTGGGGTCACGCAGGGGCAGGAGCGAGGGGCGGGGCATCTGTTCCGGGCCGGGGCCCTGGAGCTGGTCGATACTCTCGCGGGCTGGCCCCCATAAAGAGAGCGCACCCCGCACTGTCCCTGCGTCACATGTGGCGCGTCCCTCAAGTCACACCCAGTGAGAAATGACGGTCGAAACGGCACCGAAACTGTGAAAAATGGTCGGATCGACGTCAAAAACGATATCGTTTCGATGTTTTTATCTTACAGGGACACTGGGCAGCTCATCGTCATGGAAATAGACCTAGTCGCAGGGACAAAATTATGACATGGGATTCCCTGTGAGAGATGGCTTTGAGGACTAACGGCAAATGATCGACATTGCGACGTAGGCGTAGTCTCTTTGACATGGTCTCAAGTTCATGTGTTGTTTCGGCAGTTATTTCGTACTGGGCTTTCCCCGCGCGACGCCCCCCCCCTCTTTTCCCCCAATTCTCCTCCTGATCTCCGTTCCTGGGACGCGGTGTGATGAGGCTGTTGTGTGTTGGCAGGTCAGTTCGGCCGGCTCCCCGACGGCCCCGCTGGCCCCGGCCTCGGCCACGGCCACGGCCCCGGACCCTACGCGCACACCGCCCAGCCTCTCAACCCCAACATGCCCTACTCGCCTGACGGTACGGTCGGCACCTCCCCGGGCGCCCTTCGTCGCCATGCTCTGCGCGGCCCACGACAACGCCAGGCTGACGGCGCACTCGCCTCTCTGTTCCAGACGCCTACCCGGGACACTCGGGCGAGAGCTTCTGCAGCTCCGACATCTCCCTGGACGACAGCGCCAACTTCGAGCCCCTGGACGAGGCCGGTTCGGACACGCTGTCGCTGCACAACCTGGAGATGGCACCCTCGCACCCGCCCCCGCACGGCCACGGCCACCCGGGACACGGCCACCCCGGGCACGGTCACACGGCCGGCGGCGTGCAGGTCAACCCCATCGACAAGCTGTACCTCATGCAGAACTCGTACTTCAACACGGAACAATGAGACGAGGACAGCCAGGCGATGTCTTGGCCGAGCGGTGGCGAAGTGGGGTATCGCCGGCGGCCTCGAGGTCGTCATCGGGGAAGTCCCTGCTGACCACGTGCCTGCTTGGGAGGCCGCCTGGAGAACCGAAGGACTCAGCTGGTCGCCGCCTCCGTGGTCCTTCCCTCCGCCCTTCTCGCACGCACGACTGTGTTCTGTGACGCAAACTTTCAACCTCCAGTTTCTTGTGGAGCGGGGGCGTCCCGATTCGACCTCTAGAGAAGGGTTTCTGAGAGAGTACCATCCTTCTCGAGCTGACATAAGCTTGACATTTCTGTGAGTTTTTGTTGTTTCTAATCGCCACTCCTTTCAGAAAGGAAAAGAAATTAAGTTACCAAATGGCCAAAGACATTGCAGTAGTCACCGAGCCTTTTAACTTTTCAGGGAAAAGTGGGCGTGATGCTGCAAATTATTTTATTTTTTATGGAAAAGTAAACATGAGTATTGCACACCTGTCA
>NW_026270096.1:0-3925 GCF_000697945.3 Frankliniella occidentalis | reverse complement strand
CCCGGCCCCGCCAGGACCAGCAGCAGACCGCCTTTCCTAGGTGAGTTTATTGAACAGTGCTGCAAATGCCTCCTCACCCCACCTCACCTCCACGATGTGCTCAACCTTGCCGCATCTGCGTGACCGTGTCTTCCAGACGACATCTTACGGCAGTGCGACGTGAAGGATCAGGAGTCGTTGGACAGCTGCCTGTACCACGTCTTGAACAGTATCCGGCCCTTCCTGCCAGAGGGTGAGTACCCGCATGGTCAGAAACGGTGAAGGGTGGCAGAAGGACCTCTTTCTTACGCGGTTTTTGTTGTTTCTACCCGTGTTTTTTACCCGAGGGTCCATGCCCCGGCCGAGTAGGCAACCTGCCCGCATGTGCGAATGCGGTGCAGAAAACTATGAAAAGAGAAAGGGGTCCGTTAGGCCACCCAGTTCGGGCGGGCTTGCGCTTGCCTAATGCCCCTGTCCACGGCGCCTGGCCGAGCGAAGTAGGCAACCCGCCCGCACTCGTGCGTGCGGTACAGCATAACCACCTGGTATGTTCTGAGCGAGCTCTCCGTGGTGACACTAACTCTGCCCTGGCGCAGGCATACCGGAGTGGCACATCCCGCCCCTGGAGCCCATGGTCATCAAGGGCGTCTCGCTCAACCAGGGCGGCGGCAACACCAGAATCAGGGCCATGTTCAAGGACTTGAAGGTCTCCGGGCTGTCGAACTACATCATCACCTACGTCAAGTACGTATAAAATCATGTCAAAAATAATGGCGCCAATTTTGAGCAGTGCATTGCGAAACACAAACATGTCCGTGACACTTAAAAGTAGCCTGGTGACGAATAACGTCAACTACCTGGCCTGGTGTGGCCAGGGTGAAGTGAGGCATCCCGTTACGCGAGTGTGTGTTGTGCACAACTCCTGGCCATGACGCCTATCGGGGCATCTCGTCCATTCTCCCGCTCACCCACGTTCACCCTGTTCCCGCCAAGATCCTCTCTCGCGCCCCAGTGTCGCACCCGATGTCCTATAATCTCCCTCGCCCATTTTGTCTGCCCGTCTTTCCCCCGCTCTCCCTTTTATGGCCGAAGAGACAGTCCACATTGCGCATTGCATGTCTGGCAGACGGCCTGAGAGGCACAATGAGAAATCCATAAACGACATCGAATCGATATCGAATAAACGATATCATTCATCAGACACACTTGTCCATCTCGGCCCCAATTCGGGATTGATTCTATTTCAAAATCGGCAATTTATCTGATACCGATGTCGGTCTGATATCGATTCGAAATCACCGGGCTTGGTCTTGAAAGACCCTGATCGCCAGGTCGTCATATGCAGCAAACAGGACGGGCCATGCGACTTGTCCGGCTAGGACGCGGACTTCCCGGGCAAACATACCACTCCTCTCTTACTTTCGGCTCCGGGCCCCCGGTGTCCTGAGACAATAACAACGGCTTATCTCTATTTACACGAGGGTGGGACCCCTCGCCAAAAAGGGGGGGGGGGGCTCTTTCGCAGTCCATCTCGCGCGCCGATAGCAGGCAAAAAACTACCCCTTTCATGTTTTTGTTTTCCCGCTTAGGTCGTCCCCGGCCGACTACAAGTTCACCATCGGCCTGCAGTTCCCCAAGCTCCACACCAAGGGCGAGTACACGATCTTCGGCAACCTGCTCCTCATTCCCATCAAGGGCCAGGGACCCTTCTGGGCTGACTTCAGTGAGTATTGTCACCGACGTGCGCCTCAAATACTGTTGCACTCTCGGTTCTACGAACGAAGTGGAAACGCGTCATCTTTGATTGCAATTTGCTTTAGAAAACGTGACGGCCGACTCGTACAACTGGTTGGACGTCCAGCACCTCGTGGGGTCCGCGGGCCCCGGCCGCCTGCACCTCTCCCAGACCAAGACCGACTTCGCCATCGACAAGGTGCAGCTCCGCCTGGAGCACCTCTTCAACGACGACGAGTTCCTGGGTGAGTCACGCGGGTGGTGGTGTCGCCCCCAAGAGAAAGGGTGCGGCGAGCGCCAGCGCTTGGGGCCCGGGGGTCTTGGGGGCGGGGCGGAGGCGGAGCTGGCGGAGCCCACACACCATCATCGGACGGCTACGGGGAGCAGCAGGGAATGTCGAGGAAAGGGGGAAGCAGCAGTGCGGGAAGATAAGGCGATAACCGCTCTCTCTGGTCGCGCGAGATACGGAGGATGAGGACGGCTCCACATCATATAGCTTCGGGAAAGACGAGGAGCAGCGGGGCAAAGGGGGAAGGGGGGTGATCATCTCAATCCCAATAACAAACAATTATGCGGCAGTGACGATTCCCTCGTACAAAAATACCCCCGAGCCGTCATCGTTTTTACCCCTGGAAAAAACTTGGGGGACTTTGTGCGGCTGGCGGCGGCGGTTGGGAATGTCCTGTACGGCACGGGGCCGAGCATCCCACTCCCTATTTCCGGCCGGTGTATAATGAAAGACACCGAGCCGATGCGACACGACCGTCTCGTGAGCGAGCGAGAGAGGGATAGAGAGAGAGAGAGGCGGTGTCCTGGAGTCCGCGAGAGAGTGCGAAAGAGAGAGAGAGAGAGAGGCGATTCGCTCGCGCGGCGCCGCCGGCGTGCCGGTGACGGGGCTGATGATGCGACTCGTGATGCGCTTGAAATTGAATCCAGCTGCATGCGACAGCGCGGCGGCAAAGCCGAGGCGACACGCCTTCGCCGCCTCGCCCTCGCCACCAACGGCGGCACGCGTGACTCCGCCACACAGGAGCGATGCGATGGGCGGCTCGAAAAATCTGAGGGGATCGACTTTTCGTCTCACGCCGAAACTCCAATTATTGCGACAGTGAAAAATATTTTGCAGGTTGATAACGGGAGAGATTTTCATAGGGAATGTTGTAAGATTACGATTTCAGTACAGTAATTGAGTAAAATTATGCAAAATGTGTACATAATCTATCGGTGACCCATAGGCGCCGTTCTTTTCTCTGGTTATACTGTACCGGATGCAGGGGTGCGGACGGGTTGCATACTCGCACGGGGCCGTGCGGGCCGCAAGGCACCTCGGTGACCGAGGATAGGCAAGACCGCACGCTCGCCTGCATGCGGCGCAGTATAACCAGAAGAAAGAACTGCGCCGATGATGGGCCACCCGATGTATCGACGATGTGCTTTAGTATGGGAATTGGAAATGAGCATTTTATGTATATGTATTGCTCAGCCGAATCATTTCTGTCGCGTCCCACGCACGGGTGTAGAGATCTACACCGTGGTCCCACGACAAAGCGGCGCGGCCCCGGAAGTATGTGACGGAATTCGACGTACTTATCTGCTGCGGGGCACCAGCTTATTGAGTCACAACGGAACGGGAAAGTGTAGGTCTCCAGAAACTTTCAACAAACCCGCACGGCTGTGTGGGTTTAGTTTGGCGCGGAAACACGGGGGCCTGGCTTAAGCGCCAACACCTTAACGAGCACGACGCGGGGTTGGCGCGGGGAGGGAAGAGAACGGGCGGGCAGATAGGAACGGACAGCAGGTGAAGGAAGAGGAGGGGGGGGGAGGTGCCGTGGCGTAAGGCGTCTACAATCACCGCACTCACTCCACGCGCCTCTCGCGGCGACGGTTACTTGCGACGCGGCGTGGCCCGGCGTGGCGGCGCCCGGCTTGGCGGGCTTTACGCGCCACTCAGTCTTTGGCGCGGGGTGGTTTTCCCGCGGGGCCGACGGGGCCACCCGCGCCAAAGACTCGGCGGCGGCGGGGCGACGCTACGGGACTCGTGTTCGGCGACCGTCCCTCTCGCACACCACAGGGCGCGACGGAGAGGCGCAAGTCCACGGACGCGCGAAGGAACGGTTGTTTCCAACGACGCGCGCCGCGGCCCGGGCCCTTCCCGCGCTGGTGGGGCGCGCGCGAGAGACGCGGTGGCGGGAAGCGCCGCGGCCGCGGTCCT
>NW_026270095.1:4876-5316 GCF_000697945.3 Frankliniella occidentalis | reverse complement strand
CCCCCCCCCCCCTGCTCATGGCACATCGGGCGGAATCCGCTCAAAACTTCAATGATGGTTACATGACCATCTACGCATTTATAAATATGTGTGCATCATGCCCATGTACGTACATACCTTCTAAAGTGCATGTTTGGCATACTGCAGAACGTGCATCATTCTTTGCAAAGCACACAGGGTCATTTACATATTAATTGAAGACATATGCTATATATACAAGACACGGTATTTAAAGTACGCCGTGCACACATTTGAGTCGACAGTGTGCCTAGAAGAGTGTGATATAGTCGCGGCGTTAGCGGCGCACGATCGCGAGGCGATTCCGGTAAGCTGTGGGACGAAAGACGCCTGAGAGGGCGCCAGGAGGCGCGGCGCGGGAGGAGGGAGCCTATTGTCTCTCCCGGGTGATGAATTGATGTACGAACGCGCTACACACGCTC
>NW_026270095.1:0-781 GCF_000697945.3 Frankliniella occidentalis | reverse complement strand
TTATAAAATAAATGTGGACTAGTGCTAACGAGGGTTGGCTGCAAGGGCGCCGCCGCTGCACCTGCTCGCCGCCTTTTGCAGTCGGGCGCGCGCGGCACAGGGCGGCTCTGTCTCCCCAGGCGTCGGAGCGTCTCGTCCTCGTCGCCTAGAGACTCACTGAAGCGACACCCGGCCGCGCCGCCGTCTTAAAAACCCTACGAAAATAGCGCCGTGACGCCGCCGTGTGGCGGTGCTTCGCGCTGCCGCCTCCTCCCGAGCGGCCACAGGTCGGCCACGGCGTAGTTTTGTCTAGTTTTTCAGTGGAATATCGCTGGGAATGGCCCAGCATGTCGCAGCCAAGCACGATTCTCTCGCACTGGCGTTTTCACTAGACGCTGCTGTGCCAGGGCGCCTCCGCAGGTCGCTTGCGCCTGCTTATCTCTCCACGGGAGGGGAGAGGGGGGGGGGTCGAGGCCGCGCCTGCTTGGCCTGAGCTCAGCCGGGTCAGAGAACCACGTGACCTCCCACTTAACAACTCGCGAGCCGCCGCTGCCGAGAGGGGGTGCTGTGGTGATGGCCACCTTTCTCTCCATTCTGCAAATCTCTAATCTAGAACGTGTTATTTTTCAGGACTGCGGGCGGTTGGAGCTGACTGACACCTGCGCGCCGTTTGCGAGGTAGGTGTGCAGACCGCACCGTACATAGTCAGATCCATGTTCCTGTCCAAATCGCCATCCCCACCCTTTTTGTTGTGTTGCCAAGGCCCGCTGTCCCTCTCGGCCCTGTCAGCAGCAGTCGGCTC
>NW_026270094.1:5124-7522 GCF_000697945.3 Frankliniella occidentalis | reverse complement strand
CTTTACGGCAAGTATTTTTGTTTCCATTATTTTTTACTGGAAAAGTTTATATTTTTCAGGAAAAAAAATTCAATTTGGACTTTAAAATTCCTTAGTCCGGTGCGACTCTGACTTCCTGTCTCTTGTACCGACCACTTCCACCCACATCTACCCAGCTCGTGCGTGCGTGCGTGAGGACAGCGGTAGCGCACGACCCCATCCCGCTTCACCTCCGCTGTCCCTTTTATAGGTCGTTTCAGGCGATTATAGGGCCCCCTTATTTTCTCAGTCTATAAAAGAAGGGCAGCAATTCTCGTGCGTCGCCCTTCTTCTTCCTCGCGCGCGCGCACCCTCCACTACACCCACCGTGTCACCCGGAGAGGACGTTTCGTCGTGACGTATCCATGGGTGGTACCCCTCTCCGGCCACGCCACTCGCACCGCGACCCCAAAGCAGTCGAGCCTAATTTATCGTCCTTGGACGAGCCTAGGAGGGAGGAAACACCTGACAGTGTCGCCTGACACCGCGCGGCGACAACGGGCGCGCATTCCCGCGCCTGCGGGCAGCAGCAGCAACAGCGAAAGGCCGGAGAAGATGTGCGCGAAAAACTTACATTTGTTTACGGACAAAAACATCGAAAATGAGAAAAAAAACTGGAGCGGAGACACAGAGCACAAACAGAGGTAAGCCTTTGTTTGTACCTCTTTGTTGTTTGGCCCAAATCACCTCATATTCCCCTACCACCCGGTGAAGGCGACCGCAATAAACAGACAATGCGTGTCATAAACCGGTATAAATAGGTAAAGGGGGCGTACCTCCGGGGAGTTATCTGGGAGCGCGACAGGCATCCCCGGCAAGCAGTGCGACATTTCTGTCGTCGGGATACACGCGTCGCTGCGACAAGAATGGGAAGGCCCCGCAAGCAAACCGACCGCGACTTGCACCGCGCCGTTTTTGCGTGTCGGAAAGTCGTGCTCGGTACTTTTCATACGTACATCATCACATGCGTGATGCATGGGCGTAAGAGAGCGGCAAGGCGCACGGCCCGGGCAAAGCGAACGCGATGCGACATCCCTTGTCACGGCGGCACCGAGGCCCCCCTTCGCCTGCCCGCCCACCCCCCGCGCGGGTAAAACTTCTCCGTGTACTCGCGTGTACTCTTACACTGACTTGGCGCAGGCAGACGTATACTACTGCTGCTTCTGCGCGGCGCAGGGGTTTCGACGGTTTGAATTAAACGGTGGGCGCAGTTAGAACAGGCCCCTCGCTGTAACCCCCTTTCCTCCGGAGCGGGCGCAGCGGAAGTCCCCTCGTGCCTTTCGGCTTGTAATAGGTGATGATTGTCACCCGAGAGCCTCTCGGCCTCCTTCCGTGCGGCGCACGGCACGGTGGTGGTGGAAGGTAATTTATACGTCTCCGCTCGCCACCTCGTTCGAAACAAGCAGCTTAGTAGGGGAAGCACCCAAAACAGAAGCCTGCTTCCAGCAATGGACAACGTACAAAACTGCTCTAGCGTCAGGATATTTAAACGCGAATAGCACGTGCACGTGGACAAGTGCAACTCAAAAGAAGTGTTGAACGTGTATACGGTAAAACCGAGTCCTGCGATTTCCAGAAGAGTTGGAAACCCAGTGGATGCGATGAAAACAAGAAATTATTCCCAGGGGGCCTATTGGAAAACCCAGGGCATACCCTAAGAAAATTGCACGTTTCCTTGAGACTCTTCCCTGGACAATGAAGAAAACTCCTGGGAATGGAGGCTTTCCGGTTCTGCGAATGCAAGTGTTCAAGACTTGTCAGCTAATTTGTCAGTTGTTGGTACAAATGACACGCCGCTAGTAGTGCACTTTGCACGTCCGGCGCGTAACCCAAACCGCACCAGTCAAGCGGCGCGCGGCCGACTGAACTCACCGCCTCGGATCAATATTGCGCCACGCACTTCCTGCGCCCCGAAAACTTTCACAATCAATTCGAAGCAGCGCCGCCGCCGGACTCGACGCGCGCGGTTAAAGGAGCCGGCATTAACCCACACATAACTTTTTATCAGATGCCCCCGGGGCTGGGCAGAGCCGGGCCATGTCCCCAGGAGCAGGTCGGAGCGGCGCGGTGGTACCTCAAGAGGGGGAGGACGAAGGGAGGGAAAAAGAGTTGAACGCGATAGCAAGGACGTTAATAGGGGAGGGAAAACTGAAGAAATGAGGGGGGAATTAACGCGCCCCCAAGGTGGGCGCGCTTTGAGCAAACAGCTGGCCGTGTCCGACAACAACCTCGTTGCCTAGCGTAGTGGCGGCCGGGCCCGGCAGGAAATGCAAAGAGATGCGACAGATACCGGTGACAATTTCCATGACTGCGCTGCGGCCGCTGCTCTCGGCTTGTCGATAAATGGTTCCTCCTTTCTCCCCACCCTCCCCTCCCCTCC
>NW_026270094.1:0-1226 GCF_000697945.3 Frankliniella occidentalis | reverse complement strand
AACCCCCCTCCCCCGGAGGAAGACACGGCCGCGCAAGCATACACAGACCGGCCGCCTGACCGGCCCGCCCTTGCCGCTCACGTATAATTTGTTTTCGCACATGCCATTTGATCTGCAATATTACGTATTACACGACCATCGTGCAAGACGCGTGCATGTATATGCATACAGGTAACTGTGTGTGAGAGAGGCTGCACACACTCACACATACGGACGCGTGCACATATGCAGGTATACCCAAACATTAATGCGATACTTATCTGATGTCACTGGAGTCGCCCCCTGTCCGCACCTGCTGCCGAGCTGTCCGCGCTCCTACCCGACGTCCCGGCTCGCCCTGCTTGGCCTCCATCTTCCAATAGATGCATGTAGTAATCATAATTTTAGACTTTTGCTTCCTTTTCTATGTACAGCAGCAAAAAACCACCAGAGCTCTAAAGTAGTTTCGTCGCAGATATTGTTCCTGCACTGTTAAAAATACGGAAAATATGTTGTGATTCCTAACAATTGCCCGATACAGAGCAACTGTGAAATACCAACACATCTTCATAGTCAAAAGTCGAGCATTTCCATGCAATGCATTCTTAACTCGAAATAGTTGTAGACCAATCCCAATCGTAGTATACTTCGGAACCTTATCAACTTCTGATTAAGAAAAGGGTTGATTTCCCCCAAATTACGAAGCGTTCAAGCAATGTGTTTCACTACAATTTCTGTGTGAAGTTCTGACTTTTTGTTAAACCAGTGATTACGATTTCCCATACGATTCCGTCTTGAAAGACACAAAAAACACAGAAATAAGAACTCCAGACAACATGCTCAAGCATAGTGTAGAGCGTGCGTCTCGCAAGACAGGCTCTTAGCATACGGCCTTATGCATGCAGGCTGAGATATGTCAGAGGTGGTGCTTATACTTTTCCGACAGCAGTTACTGCTGTCCACACGACGAGGCGCAGTATGCTGCCCGCGCTCGTCCCCTGGCCAGGCCATTCAGTTCATCCAAATTGCGGAGCAGAAAGTACTCAGGGCAGGGGCCTCAAGGGCCGCAGTCCTAACGTTGGCGCCACTGCCGGGGCCACGCCATGCAGTGCCAAGCGTTCTGCAGATGCGTTCGAAAAGTAAACTGTTCACTGGCGATCGCGATGTATGTTGCACGTCTGCACGAGCGAGACCATAGCGAAGGCAGACTCTTCTCTGACGCAGTGCACAGTCTCCCCCCCCCCCCC
>NW_026270093.1:2617-3800 GCF_000697945.3 Frankliniella occidentalis | reverse complement strand
CCCCCCTTCCCTTTAACAAGGTGTAACTTCAAAAAAACATTCTACCGGAACATAAGCTTTAATATAATATAATTGTAGAGCCCTTTCCGCTTAAATATCTTTTGAGGGGATGACTTTAATGTCAAAGTAACATTTGTTTTCTGTTTAGTTAGTATGAAGACGCAGACATAGCAAAAAAAATCGTTCGGATCGGTTAATATTTCGATGAAATAGAGCGTGGACGCGAAAGTGACCCATTCGCGGAGAACTGCTCAACCTAAGTTAAAGTTGTTAGGAAAGATTCGTGACTGGTTTTGAAGTATATCGCACAGAGTGTAAATACATTATTTTCTTAAACGCCTGTTTTGGGGGAAAACAATATTATTTTATTCATACATGTAATACTGTAATCACATTATGATCGGCAAAAAAGAGCTTATTAGAATAATGTCAACTTTGGCTGCAGCCAGTAATGCTTTTGCTTTTCTAAGCACACCCCACACACCTCACACTGACTGTGAAGTGCTGCCCCTAGCCTTTGGAATTACCTCGACCCTGAGCGTCAAGCCTGCCGGGACGGGCAGGGAGACACTCGGAGAGACCTGTTTGACAACTCCTCTGGGACGCTTCCTGCGAGTGTTCAGCCCATTGTGCCATAATGCGCTAACAGCACAACGTTGTCTTTACTTTCATTCCTGTGTTTCAGCGTCTTACCTGACCGCCTGTTCAATCAAGGATCCTAAAATCAACGAATGTGTCGTAAGGAAGGGGCGAGCTGCCATTCCATTCATCATCAACGGTAAGATGGGTGACAAACGCCGGGAGCACACATACACATAGAAAAGACACACACACACATACACACACACACAACTGTGTTATTCTGTTTTTGCTTCGAGCGCGGAACTTAATTTTCTAAGCACACCGTGCTTGTTCATGTGAGTTTGACGAATGGGCTGCGCAAACTGTTTACTGTTACAGGAGACCCTAAGTACCGGGTGCCCAACATGAACCCCATGGTGATCCCTGAGCTGGCGCTGTGGCAAGGCACGAGCGCGGTGGGCCTGAAGCTCGCATGGAAGAATGCAGAGATACATGGGCTCAAGGACGCTGATTTTCTGGATTGCGAGTGAGTACTTGAGGTCAGCTGCAGTGGGAGGGGCGTGGATGATGTGTGTAACCGGGAGAGGAGGAGGGGGTGGTG
>NW_026270093.1:0-412 GCF_000697945.3 Frankliniella occidentalis | reverse complement strand
GGCATATTGCAGTAAATGCACATTATTTGCACTATTCTGTCAATCCAAATATGTACATTGCACACTTAAAAAAGTGTACATGGCGGCATTTATGCACTCTAAATGGGGAGGGACAATTTTTGTACCTTAGTTAGATGTGTCTTTGAGCACATCTTCATCAGATACAAATTTGTCTGTACAGTGGTACAAAGTGTACCTAGGCTAGGTACAAATGCTATATTTTGTATGTGACTTGGATGCAAATTTGCATTTGGTTTAGATGTGCTCAAAGACACATCCAGCCTACGTACAAAAATTGTCCCTCGCCATTTAGTGTGTGCTTTAATGTGTACATACCCATGTACATTTCATTTCTCAAGCGTACAAAGTACACATTTGTATATGGTACACATGCGCTTAAAGGTTACACATA
>NW_026270092.1:0-16600 GCF_000697945.3 Frankliniella occidentalis | reverse complement strand
ACCGCGATCGCTCCACCGCGATCGCTCCACCGCGATCGCTCTGGAAACGCCGATCGCGGGCCGCGCCCGCCCCGCCACCACCGCGCGATCCCCCCGGCTGCCTTATGTAACCCCCATCGCGACATGTTCATAAGGCTTTATGTAATTAACACAATCGTTCATCGGTTATTACTATCATTTCGATGCAAGATGCGCTCTCCGCGGAAGTGCACCGTACCGCACCATAGCATGTACGTATGCATTTTTTTAGAATAATTTGCTCAACACACATGTCTGCAAACATTATTTATTTGAAATTGAAATTTAAAGGCAGTAAAACTTTCAGTGTCGTGTTTTTTTTTATCTTTTTATTTTTCGTTTCACTGAAAACGTTTGACACGCGCTGCTGATGAGCACGCCACATGCCAAACTAATCTGCTACTTTTCCGCGATGTTAAGACATTAGTGCTGAGTCGTTGGCAGTGGCGAAAAAGAGGCCCCGGCGGCGGCGGCGGCTCCTCCAAACAAAGTAAATTACCCGCCAAATTGCCATCCGTCTTCAAACACGCGTTCACGACTGTTCAATTTAGAGGAGGCGGCCGACCGTTCTGGTGATCAGGTGATCCACAAGTGATCCATCACTGCTCGCCTCGCCACCTGTCACTCCGTCCGTCACTCGCCGATGCACCTGCAGCTGGCGCACTCTACACAATTCACACATTCCCTGACTCTCCGTCAGTCACAGTTAGTTTCAGTCACAGACGTAGTCACACTCGGCCTTTACAAACGCACACACTCTTGCACAGTCGTACACACTTACATAAGACCGTTTGGCACGCGAGTGCGTTTCCTTTACGGGACCGGCCCAAGTTTCGGCACCGACCGTCATACTCTAGTCAACTTTCGAGTGATTATCCGCCTTTTCTTGCAGTCACTCAGATGCACCGTGAGACGCGTGCAAGTACTCGCCGTTGTGCGAGGTGGGTGTGTCACGCACGAACAACACCTGCTTGCACGTATTGCTGGAGATCGGTCCGCCCAATCACTGCATCTGAACGGAAAAAATACTGAATTTGCTAAATGAGCAAAAACTATTGCTAATTTGACCTTAGCTCAGAATACTGGCTCACCTTGCCAATCATCACGACGTACGGGAGCTAAAAGATTCGCCCTATACTAGGTTGCCTCGAAAAAAAAGATTAGTCCAGCAGAGGGCTAGGAAATAGACAGTTCCCTCGACCAGGTACCCCTCAATTTTTCGCCCCTCTCAATTAGCTACAACCAGAGGCTACAACAGTCAATATGGCGAGAAGGGGGAGCGAAGTGGTGGCCCCGCGGAGCGTGGTTTGTCCAAACTCTGCGTATGATACGTCCGCACGGCCCATACGTTCTGCGCTATAGGAGGGGAGAGGGGGGGACTTTCCCTGACTGGTAGCTGGTAGAAGCAGTCTTGGGAACTGTCCAAAAACGATGATATCTTATTAAAAAGTCCATAAGAAAATTAACCATACTTACGTTTTGGGAAAATGAAAATCCCCTAGTGCAGTGCAGTCCTGTCGAGTCCTGCTGGTACCGTCCAGCATCAGTTAATTTGCTCAGGTAAAATTGATAAGTTTAAAATCGTAAAACGTAGGAATTTCTTTTGAAACTGTTTGTTGACTGACAGAGACGATTTTTGTTGTGTCGGAAATGTTTGAAAATCTTCATAGTTTTACAACATGGTGCATTTTTTCTCTATTTGAAGAATATTTCACTTTTCACTTTTGCTCTTGCAATATGGTATGACCTTTCGATTGAGTCTTGTGTCAAGGTTATTTTATCCGGGGTCACTGATTACAAATTGTGATTAAAAAAAGTAATTGTTTCTCTTATTGTTGTTAACAAATTTCTTTGTGTACCGGAAATTATGAAAAATGCCCTGTGTCACCCGGGGGTAGTAGTAGCGGCCCGGGAGTGTACTGACCGGGGCGGTTCAGCGCAGGCCGCACTCGCTGCGGTAGGTGCGCTGGTCCAAGCCGCACACCTCGGCGGCCGGGTGCGGGGTCGGGCACGGGCAGCCGGCACGGGCCAGCGGCAGCAGCGCCGTGATCATCGTCGCGGCGACCAGCCCCAGCATCCTGAAGACTGCGCTCGTCGGCGTGGACCTATCGGCCGCGGGGTGCTGACGGTAGGGCTGCCTGCCCGCGAATGGTTCAGCCGGTTCAGCCTCCTAAAACCAGGCTTTATCTTTAGCTAGGAGCGTGACGGAACTTCAGTTCCTCTTGGCCCGCGTCCGTGTGCCCGTGTGCCCTCAAATCGGTCCTCCGCGCTGCAGTTGGCACGGCTGCGGTCGACATGTCGGGGTACGGCCTCGGGGGGCCTCGGGGGCCGCGGGCCTGCGGTCACCCCCTGCGGGTCGAACCCCTGCTGCAAGGGGGGAGGGGGGGAGGGGGGCAACGGTGTCGGTTACGTCGCCCCCGGTGCGACCGCAGAAACAATAACAGGGACGACGGTCAGGGGCAGCTGGAGGAGGAGGAGGAGGAGGAGAGAGGAGGAGTGTTTCTCATGGGGGCATCAACAACCCGAACGATGTGCGGCAGAGTGGACACCCACAATAACAAGCCCAACACAACAAGTGACAACAAACAGGGCCAGATTCAGCGGAGTTCTCTGCCAGTCCGAGCGCAGATGGGGCCGGCCTGCCGTGCGATTCAGGAGATCGTTCAAGCGAGGCTCTCCTGTACGTCCCGCATAGCTCCGTCCTTGTTGCACTCATAGGGCAGTGTTGAACGATCTCCTGAATCGCACGGCTGGAGGGTGAGGAGTGGATGCCAGAGGAGGGGAGGGGAGGGTCGCTCCTCAGTACCCGTGGCACGCGGCCGTTGCATAGCTAACTAAGCTCGGCCCCCCGCCCCGCCCCGCCAGGCCAGGCCGCCACACCCCGCCCTGCTGCAGGCTCGTCGGTCAAAACCTTTTACGTAAGCTCGACGACTGCAGTCCTACACAGAGTGTACTCTTCTATTCTCTCTGCCCGTCGTCGGGCGGACGGATGGACGGATGAATAGAAACCCGCGGGGAACAAACAAAGCGGCCCGCTCCGGGGTGCTCCGAGCTCTCCGCCGCGCTCCGCTCCGCGCCCGCCCTCCTGGAGCGCCTGCGAGCAGGCAGCGTGGGCCACCCGCCCAACACGGGCGGCGAGCGCGCGGCCCGCCCGGGGACCCTGCAGGCGCGCTGCCAGCCGCGCCCGGCCCGGCCCGGCCCTGCCCTGCCTGCCGCGGCGGCACCAGGAGGGGGAGGGGCGGCATCAGGAGGGGGTGGCCGTCGGCACCGGCGCCGAGGGGCCGGCCGCCGCCCCCCCAAGGGTGCTCGCCCCCCACACGGTGCGCCGGTGGGTCTTCCCCGTGCCCTGCCTGTCTGCTTCCTGCGAGGCGGAAGCAGAGGGACGCGGGGGCAGGGCGCACAGCAGTCGGCCGCGGAGGGCCCCGGGGGACGGTCGTTGTCGTCGCGGTCCTGGGCGGGCCAGCGCGGAGGGTCGGCAGGGTCCGCAGCAGCGCGGCGCCGAGCTTGTTGTTGGCGCCGCGAGCCGCCGCGCCGAGACGCGCCTATAAGTAGCCGCGGCGCCGGCGCAGGCGCTCACACCTCGATAACAAACCACGCGGTCATCATCTCGCTCGCTCGCTCCCCCTCTCGCTCGCTCCCCGTGTCTCGCTCGCGCTCTCGCTCGCTCGCACCCTCCCCCGACGCTCCCCGATGCTGCGCGACGCCGCCGCGCTCGGTCACCTGGACCTCCGCTGCCGCCGGCTCGCCTTCTACGCCTGGCTCATCCTCTTCGTGTTCGGCTCGGCCCTATGAGTATGAGAAGTTGGTCGGCGCGCGTTACGCAACCCAAAGACAGCAGCGGCAGCGGCAGCAGCAGCAGTAGCAGCGGCAGTAGCAGCGGTAGCAGCAGCAGCGCACAGTAGCAGCGACCAACCAGCGAGGAGCAACGCCTCCCCTCCTGCACCGGGCGTCCTGGGCGCGTCCCAAAGGCGGGTGCCACGCAGCCAGGCGAGAGCCACCCTGGCAGATCAGTCCTAGCCCGGGCGCACCTCCGTGTCGACGTGTATACCGCACCAGCCGACGGATAGCGCCACCGGCACCTCCCCGTCGACGGCCACCTCTCGTCGGCGCCGCAGTGCGTCGTTCTCCCTAGTGTTTGTGACTATGTGCCCCGGCGGTCGCCTCCAGTAGGTGCCGTCGGCTCCCCCAGCGCCTTCGCCGAGTAGTGCACCAGCAACGACATTACCTCCACCTCCGCCGCCGTCGCCACCATGGCGAACGCCACCGTCCTGCCCCTGCCCCGGCATCCCGTCGGCGGCCTCCTCGCCCAGCCACTCGAGGGCCTCGGCCGCATGTTCTACATGGTGGAGCCCGAGCTCACCACGTACAAGACACCCGAGGAGGTGCCCTTCTTCTTCAGACAGGTGAGTGTTTCGCAGGGAGGCCGGAGGACGGATCCGCCGCTTAACTGAACGGGCCACCCGGGCGTCGTTGTTTGCCCAGCCGGGACCGTTAACGGCCTCGGCGGATCGTAAATATCGTCCGACTGCGACGCTGACGACGATAGACTTACACTAGATTGGTATTCGTATTCGTGTATTCGGGGAGCCGGCCCGGGCAGAGTGCCAGCGCCGCACGGCGTCCCGTCGCCGCGCATACTATTCACAAACCTCTGACGTTGCACTCGCGGCCAGCGCGGGGGAGCGGGGGAAAGGGGGGAAGGGGTGTACCCTTGCAGCCCGTACGGGACAAGTACACCGTACACGCTCATTAAATAACTAACACCAGGGTGAAACCGCAAACAGGTTGACTGTTTTCTTTCGTCCCAGGTCGACATTCGGTCATTCGAGAGAGATGGTGGAGGGGGGGGGGGGAGGTATCTGCGCGTTATCTCCGTGCGAGAGTGCACTCGCGGACATGGCAGGATAGCGCGTCGCCGGCTGTCAATCAGGACCATCGCCACCTCCACCTTCCCTTCGCGAACGAGGAAAACTTTTCCTCCTCGCTACTTCTACCAAAAAAAATGGAAATGCTACAAGACTGACAAAATTTTGCGCTTCGGCGATAGAGCGACCCCGCTGAATAACGCCAACAACACGTGCAGCATATATATCGTGACCATACCGAGCGCGTTATGTACCACGTGACAACGTTTGTTTACTCGGCACGAGACACACATACGTGACAGGCCGCCGCCAGAAGAGTCTTCAATTAGACCCCCCCCCCTCCTCTTCTGCATCAGGCGGTGCGGGCGCACAGCGCACAGCAGCTTTGGTTGTCGTCGCCGCCTGGCCTAGAAAGAGGAGGGGATTGGGGGCAAAGGGATGGATCGCCAATCAGTGCGACACAGCCTTGCTGCTACCGCTGCTGCTCCTCTCCTCTGCCTGCTGCTGCACCGAACCAAATTGAATTCGATTTTCCCGCCGGGCGCGTCTCCTCCTGCGGCGCGGGGTTGGGGTGCGCTGGCGTTACTCGTTTTAAACGAGTGACTCATGTGTGGCCGCGGTCGACGCCCCCGCTCGCTCGCGGCCCGCCGCCCGCCGTGGGGTTCGTACCGCGAAAACAAAAGGCAGAAGAGGCTTTCCGAGTTGTCTTCGACTCGGCATGACGGCAATGCAACGAGGGTTCTTTTTTCGGGGACGGGGAGGAAATGCTTACGTGTTGGTAGACAGCTTCGTGTCACACGTGACATGGAAAAGAAGTCACTGATTTAGTTTTCGACTCACCCACACCTTTTTCTCTTTCGCAGGCCTGGCCGTACTTCCTGGCCTTCATCGTGCTGGAGAACCTCGTGCTCTGGCTGGAGCACAAGCCGCTCTCGCGCCTCAACGACTCGCTCACGTCCATCTCGCACGGCATCTTCCAGGAGTGCGGCAGGTATAGGTCATTCCGAGAGGTTTCCGAACTGCGGCTTTGGCCAAGATTTGCCGGCTTGAGCGGCCGTCTGCCACTTCATTTGTCCTTACCTGACGGCTTCTCTTTCTCTGCGCCCGCACAGACTGGTGTTCCGAGGCGCCGAGCATTGGATGTACATCTACATCTACGAGAACTTCAGGCTGGCCGAGCTGCCCTGGGACTCGGCCATTACCTGGTACCTGGCCCTGGTGGGCGTGGACTTCTGCTACTACTGGGTCCACCGCGCCAGCCACGGTCAGTGGTAGTTCGCATTTGCCAATCCCGTAACCTGTAATGCAAACACAAAGACAAACAACTCTGCGCTTCAGTGACTTGCAACGCCAGTCGAGAGACCGGCACGTGTGACCTGAACACACCGACCAACTTAAACTCACGTGTAAGCACACGTGTTAACTCACGTGTCCTCCAGAAGATACTTGAGCTACTCGTGAGACGGCACGTGACTTAATGCGCTGACCGCTGACTAAACTTTAACTCACGTGACGTGACTTGAATGCGCCGACTAACTTTAACTCACTGTTCTCCAGGAGGTACTTTAAACTGCTCGAGAGACGACACGTGACTTGAATGCGCTGACTAACTTAAACCCATACGTGTTCTCCAGAAGGTACTCAATCTACTCGAAAGACGGTACTCAAGCTACTCGAGAGACGACACTTGACTTGAATACGCCGACCAACGTTTAACTCACACGTTTCTCATTTCTCCATAAGGTACCTAAAACCACTCGAAAGACGACACGTGACTTCCACTCGCTGACCGGATATAACTCACCGGATTAACTCACGTGTTCTTTGGAGGTTGACCCCAAGGTACCACTACGCCGCCACTACTAGAGAGATAAAAACACGTGACCTGAATACGCCAGCTCTCTAGAGGAGACGACACGTGATCCGAACACTGACCGACACTAGCTTAGGCTCACGTTCTGGTTCACAGCAAATTACCACAACAATCATGCACCAAAAACACCTCTCGAGAGCAACCGCGTCCGTAATTTTAAATTACTAATTTAAAATTGCACTCTTTGTCCTTCCAGAGGTGCACATCCTGTGGGCGCAACACCAGGTGCACCACAGCTCCGAGGACTACAACCTGGCCGTCGGCCTGCGCCAGTCTCTACTGCAAGGATGGTGCGGATTTGTAAGTAAAACCTTCTCAAAATGCGACTCCCGCGCGTTCGGGCGGCGTTTCTAGAAACACGAGAACGACGTCGGTGAATAGCGGGAGCAAGAGGAGAAAAAAAACACCTGCTCACGTTTTTGGGTTGACTTGATGAAAAACTTTCCCCTCATCGACAGGGCCGAGGCTATTTGAATTAATCGCGCCGGCATTTCGTTGTTTTTCTCCACTCCGCGTAGCCAGCGGTTGAGAAAGCGGTGGTGGTTGATCGCAGATTTACAGACCAGCTTCTCGAACATCTATCTCTCTCGCTCTATCTCTTGCCCGCGAGTCTCACGCACCACCACCCTCCCTCTGCTCCCCCAGGTGTTCTACCTCCCCATGGCGCTGATCGTGCCCCCGGCGCACTTCCTCACCCACCAGCAGTTCAACCTGCTGTATCAGTTCTGGATCCACACCGAGACGGTCCAGACGCTGGGCCCGCTGGAGTGGGTGTTCAACACGCCCAAGCACCACCGCGTGCACCACGGTCAGTTGTCTGCGCCGAAACTACTTATTTTGGCACGTTTCTGTAACGTCCATTGTATGCATCGTAGTAACTAAACGACGCCTAATTTGACGCTCTCCAGGCTCCAACCTGTACTGCCTGGACAAGAACTACGGCGGTTTCCTCATCATCTGGGACCGCCTGTTCGGGACCTTCGCCGAGGAGCGACCCAAGGAGGAGACGGTCTACGGCCTCGTCTTCAACCAGCCCTCCTTCAACCCCTTCTACCTCCAGGTAAGCAACGCGGCGACGGCCGTCTGGTCTTAAGAGTGTCCGGCGTTCTTGTCGCTAACGCTAGCCGTGTCCTCCGCTTCCAGATCTTCTACAACAAGAACGTGATCAACAAGGTCCGCGCGATGAACGGCTGGAAGAACAAGGTGTCCGCTGTCGTCAAGGGTCCCAGCTGGCTGCCGGGCCGACCCTGGACGGGCGCCGAGGAGGACAAGATTGACGTAAGTCGCAAAGCTCGCACGTGTACTCTGGGGACACGCCCCTATTATTCTTTTTTTGTTAGGGTGTTAGGCACACTGACCTCGACTGCCACACCCCCATGGGGCCGTTCAGAAACCCCGTGGACAAGAGGGGGTACAAATAATGTGGGGTTCCAAAATGGCCAAGACGGTAATTAGAGTCCAAGGAGGCCACGTGATATTTTTACCACGGGGTACAAATATCACGCGGGGTCTCTATGAGATCCAATGATGTTCCTGACCATTTTGGTACCCCATATTGTTTGTACCCCTCCCTTCTTTTCTCCGCGTGGTTTCTGAGCGGCCCCCAATGGTACGGCATCAATCACTCTGCCATCAACTAACATCATTCCGATGTCAGTCGTCCAGCCCGCCATCAGACAACTGACGCCCGAACGACGTTTTCCGTTGGATCGGGACGTCCCGCCCCCTTACCTTCCTCACTGTCGTTGCGCGGTTGGCAACACTGCTCACGGCAGAGAGGCCCGCGTCGCGCGTCGCCTTTTTGTTTACGTAATCACCTCAGCTGCTGCTGCGTCGCCTGTCGACGTGTGCCTCTGAATCGCTGAACCGATTAAAGCACTCCCTGATGAACGGCCTAGCCTTGCGCTCTGCTGCCACGCCACTAACGGATATATGTTTTATACAAGGGGGACGGGGGGGGGGGGGGTCGCCCCGCCCGCCCACTGGTCGGTCGTGTCTCTCCCGGGCCCCGCGAAAAACCGCGAAATAGGAATATACGAATCGAGACAAAAAGTCACAGACGGCCGCCCAACTCGTTATGGCCGCCGAGACCGAGTTTATTCCGTCCGCGCGGTGTTCGGTTTTTGCGCCGGTCGCTTCGGTATCGGTTTGGCCAGGCGATACATTGGCCGCGCTGGCCGCGCTGATCCTCCGAGCGCAGACACTGGATACACCACGCTGCCGCTGCCGGCGCGCCTGCCCTGCCCATGGCACCCGGAGCGGAGCCGGAGCATGGCCGGAGCCCTCCGGCTTTGGCCCTCGCGGTCTCGCTTCTCGTGTTCCCCCCCGGCCCGAGTACTCGCAAAGCCCAGGCGATCGCGTTACCGCCGCTACTCTGCTCCCCGACCGCGTAGGCAACCCAACTGACTCCCAGCTGTTTCCCACCCGCAGGTGAAGCCGCGCGACAAGTACGACGTGCGCCTGCCCGTCTGGGTCAACGTCTACCTCTCGGCCCACTTCCTGCTCGTCGTCCTGGGCTTCCAGGAGCTCGCCCTGCGGTACATGGTGAGTGCATCTGCAGATGTTTCGTGCAAACCGGGGATCATACACGATCAATTCCTATTTTTTTAATGTATTTTTTAGATTAATGTGGTTTTTGAAAACACTATCGTTAATTGTACAAAGTCCAATTTCCAATTGAATTTGAAACATTGCTGAAAATTGTTAGTTTTACAATAGTAGTGACCGGATGAGGGCAACTACGGCCGATAGCCGGCCATAGGAGGGAAGGTCGGGACAGCGGGCGCGCCCTACATTCCCTTCCCATCGGCATTGGCGATAAATAGGTCCTCTGCCTCTCTTACCTGCTGCGCTGGCGTTGTTGCCTGTGTAACGGGTGCGGCTCACTCTCACGGAAGGTCTCGCGGCAGCTCGTGCGAACAGGTTCGCCTTTTGGTTCGCCTACATCGTCCCCCGAGCCGACCATGCGGCGGCGCCTTACAGCCCGAGCGAGCTGGCAACCCGCACGCACGCGTGCATGCGGTGCAGCCTAGCTCCACTACAGCAGGCGCCTGGCGAATCGGCGGTTTTAAAGGGCGGAAGGACTAAAGATCTTCAGTGAAAAATTGAGAATAAATTACAAAGATTAGATTTCGAAATTTTTCAGCAATTTCTTCAGTAAATTTTACTTTTTTTTTTTAGAAATTTTTAGTAATTTTAATGTAGTAAGAAAAAGTGGCTATTTTATTTTATCAACATAAACATTTTGAAAAGTGTCCGTATCTACCTGTTGTGCGCCACTCACACGCCCTCTCCTCCTGCCCGCAGAGCATGAGCCCGCTGGTGGTGCTCGGCTTCGTCGCCTACATCATCGCGTCGCTCACGACCATCGGCATGATGTTCGACGGGCGGCCGGGCGTGTGCCTGCTGGAGCTGGCGCGCTGCGCCGTGTTCGTGGCCGCCGCGCCCCGGGTGTGCGGCCTGCTCGCCGGCGCGCCCTGCGCCCTCCTCGTGCCCGGGCTGCAGATCGCCTTCGGCCTGTCCGGCCTCTTCTGGACGCTGCAGGCGCTCCGCGTCCTCCAGATCAAGATCAAGACCAAGTAGGCCACCGCCGCGAGGGTGCGGTGCGCGGCCTCAAGCAACGTTGACTTGTGCCAATGTTTTTGAGACAGTACCCACCAGAACAGTCTCTACCAGAAGGAATTTTTAAAAAATGAATCTTCCCTGAGACTGTTAGTCCACGGAGATAACCCGACATCGAGTTCACAGTGCCATAACACGTGTGATATAGTTTATACTTTTTTTAGCGCAGTAAGTGTCCAGGCTCGGTGAGGGTACGCAAAAAGAGTAAATAGATCAGACAAAAATTTCTCGGGCCCACGGAGTAGGGTTAGTTTATTTAATTGTAATTAATAACTACTACTAATAATAATATGAGTGATTCATTCGTACGTAAGGAGTCTCAATGTGTTCGTTCGTAGTGCCATAACGCCTCAATGTGATAGCGTAGTATTCCAAAATGGTGTTCGTTAAGTTTTACATTATGACATATTATATTTTTATACGTGAGCGATGCCATTCTGCCATTCTACGTAGACTGGTTTTTAATTATAATCTCATCTTCATTATCAAATTGATTTATAGGCATATTTATGACATTAGTTTGTAGAAAACGACTTTCAACTATTTATAATAAACTTTGACAAGCTGTATGGTCGCGAAGCTTCTTTCGTGCCGAAAAGCGCACGCGAAAGTATAAGGAATATAAAAACATGCGCCGATGCGAAACCCTCTGATGTTCATTATTTTTTTCCCTCCCCCAAAACGAACTCACCCTTCTCGTAGATACACCACTATCTACGCCTGCTTTTTCCTGGACTCGGTGTTGATCTGTGTCACTTCCTTCAACAGGTCGATGACAGGATTGTCTCTGTGACAGGAGAGGGATAAACACGTGTAATTAATAACTGTCTCATCCAAGATAGCGACAGTAAAACAGTCCACGCCAGGCCAGGCCAGCAGCCAGTCGGCAACAGGATTACAAATCTCACAAGTCCGTGACGCGCGCTAGGGGGGGTCACCGGTTCCAGAACCCACTCGCGGCCCAGGTCCAGGTCGGGACCGGCTCACCTGTCCTTGTACTTGGAGTTGGCGGTCAGCAGCTCCAGGGTCAGGATGAGCAGGCTGAGCACGACGCCGCCCACCACGAAGCTGAGCAGCGGGGTGACCTGGCGGAGGCCGACGTAGTCGAGCTCGGTGACGTCGCTCAGCGCGCACCTCGGGCGCAGCACCGACCAGCGCAGGCGCTCCCGTGCGAGCTGCCCCCGCTCCACCAGCAGCAGCAGCCTGCACAAGGCATATGTCCCTCAACACGACCTTGACCATGACCTCGAGCTTGGTTCCGTGTTTCACGGCGTGCCACGAGGGGTGCTTCACTCAAACATATTAGAGTATGCCGTATACAGTCAAAAAAACAAATCAGAACAATTCAGAGAAAATCCAGAAAAACGTCATGGAAACTTTGGTACACGCTTGAAAGTAAAGTGAAGTACCCCTCGGCCTGAGGTACGACCGCGGGCGGGCACGGCCTTCGGGCAACACTTACGCCTGGTTGATGAGCTCCCGGTAAGGCGACCTCTTAGGGGTGGCCAGCCCGAGCAGCGCCGGCGGCAGCAGGGGCAGCTCCTGGAAGCGGCAGATGTCGGACTGCGACCAGGTCGTGGCGAGCATCTCGTACATCGGGAAGGGAGAGCCGACGACGGCGAACCTGCCGTGGCGCGCCCGCGCGCTTGCCTCCCGCAGGTCCACGAAGCCACCCCCGCCGACCGTCTCGTTGATCTTCCTGTCGTATAGCTCGCGCATCAGCGCGTCCGAGGACTTCTGTGGATTCCAACACCTCCGCGTCATACGCCGTCCCTCAAGCAGTCACCCAACCGGCACGCCACCTCGTCGACACAGACCGTGAAGTTGGCGCGGCTGAAGACGTCCTGGTCGGCGCCGATCACGAACGGGCTGTCGATCATGTCCCGGACGTCGTGAGCGAACGGCGGCGGGAAGGTGAGCAGGAACGTGACGATGCCGCTGGAGTAGAACAGGTTGACAAACAGGCTGAAGAACTCGAACACGAGCAGCAGAGTGCGGCTGCTGGTCCAGCTGGTCGTTGTCGTGAACCCCTGAGAGTGAGAAGCTACGGGGTCAGTGAAGTCTACAGTCTGCAGGTCTCACATCGTGCCGGAGTCTCCGACCTGTCTCGGACCTGGGCGCACACCATGCTGAGCGCCGTGGTGACGGCCGACGCCCACGAGTCTTCCTCGGCGACGTGACCCTGGTCGAAGTGCACCTCCCAGTAGCCGACGGCGCGCAGCACCACTGCCGTGCAGAGCACCAGCGTCACTAGGATGTACCACACCTTGGCGTCGAGCGGGCGCAGCCAGGCGTTGTACGACCAGAGCGCCGAGGGGTTCTTGAGCACCATGACGCGGCGCTCGGTCCACAGCGGCATGCAAGCGTAGTCCATCACGTCCCAGTACTTGGCCTGCATCTCGGTGGCGGTGGCGAGCAGGTCCAGGTCGCCCCGGCCGATGCGCCGCAGCAGCGTAAAGTAGTGGCCGCCCTGGAGGCGCAGCCTGGGACACAGGGACACGACGACGTCAACGCGAGGTCGAGAAGGCAACACCGTCGCCGATAACAGGATATATCGTTGAGTGAGAGCGATGCGCTTACGAGACGTTGAGCATGTCCTGGAGGTGGGAGACGAGGGTGTGGCTGAAGGCGGCCACGTCAGACACCAGAGGCGCGTTGTCCTTGGGCTTGCCCAGCACGTGCGGCAGGTCGGCCTCCCGGTAGCCGCTCACCTGCGCGAGCAGCCAGGTCAGGGGAGGGCCGCCGCCGCCGCCGCCGTCGTCGGCAACTTCCCTCGAAATAACGCCGTACCAGAACTCCCGCCCGCAGCACCGTGCCGTAGAGGTTACGCCTCCTGGAGGACGTCGTGCCCGGCAGGAACGCGGCGTACCCCGCGGCTTCGGTCCAGGTCCCCGTCAGCTGCATGTGCACGGGCCCCCGAGACCTCACCGTCGGCCGGAACGCGTCCACCAGGTGCACGGTGCGTCCGTCCGAGGCCAGCGACGCCAGCGTCACCTCGCGGCGCGGCAGAGAGCAGAACGTGGGAGATCGCGAGCCCCTAGCTGCACCCCGCCGTCGTCGCGACAGGCACGGCGTCGTACCTCACTGTCCGGGCGCAGGTCGAGGCTCTCGGCGAGATCCCGCATCTCGGCCTTCGTCGAGGAGGCGTTCCCCGCCAGCACCCAGTGGCGGCCGCCGCCGAGCAGATCCGCCGCAGAACTCTGCAAGACGGCAGACACGGGTGTGCAACGTGTTGCCTGCCTCCACGGCGCGCCACCACCCGGGTACTCGACGGTGTAGTACCTGCCGCAGGACGCGCAGCGTCTCAGCGCAGCCCGTGTGTAGAAAGACGCCCACGGACGTGGTGGCCTCGCCGAGCACCCGCCGCACCTCCGCCCCGCTCGGCCTCGGGGTCGCGATGTACGTCGAGCCCGTCCCGGCGACCTCCCGCTCCCAGAGCAGCGCGTCTAGACCGTTGAGCAATACACGACGTACCCACCCCACAGTCACCCGACGTCCACACGCCACCGCCGCGGACGCCAAGTACATAGTATAGTTCACTTACCGGCATGATCGCAGAGAACGGCGACCACGTGCCTGAGCCCCTTGTGCTGGAAGACGCTCCTGGAGACGGCCCTGCCCAGGTGCACGTCGAGGGAGTCGCAGGCCAGGAGGCAGAGCGCGGCCGTCAGCGTGCAGTGGAGGGCGGCTCTCTGCAACAGAACGGCGTCGACGCCAACGTGGGGTCCAAAACACCCTCACACCCGGCCCGTACCCACCTCGCACGGCGACAGCATGCCTCCAGGGCGGAGAGGGCTCCGTGCAGCGGCTCCGGCCAGCAGCGGAACGCCCCTGGCCGCTGCACAACACCCCAGTAGAACACCCCCACCCCCCGCCTCATGGTTTATGCACCGAGCACGGCGCGGTTCCCAGCCGCGGCGACCGCAAATCGTCCCACAAAAAGGGCCTTTGTGTCGTGTACGTGAGCGCCGTCGGCACGATTTGCTTCATACGGGACTCGCATCGATAATTGGGACTTCCCGGCCGCCGCCGGCGACACGCGGGCGCGTGGTGTGTTGCCCACCCTCCAGGCGCCCCGCACCAGCACGGCCCGTTGACTACCTTTCAGGCGCCCCCCATGTCCCATTCACTACCCTCCAGTACCTCCAGACGCCCCGCACGTCCCGTTTGCCTACCCTCTACCCTCCAGGCGTCCTCCCCTACACGGCCCGTTTCCTACCCTCCGGTGGTGGCGATGTTACTGGAAGGGACAGAGGTGACATGATGACCACTTCGTCTCATCGGAATCATTTTGACAGTCGTTTGGCTCAAAGTGGGCCATCAGGTTATGGCAGCAACAAGTAAGCCTTCCGTTATTTGGCTACCTAGGAAGGTGGTTAGTAAAGTGACAGAAACTGTGGTTGTTGGAAAAATACTGTATTTACCAAGTAAATGCAATGTGAGAATAGTAAAATGTAAAAGCGACAAATATTCAACAAACAGGTGCTCACAAAAATGGAAGCTTATAAATTAGATTGCGCTGATCATTCTTGAGGGAATGATGAAGTTAATCAGAAACGATGCATTTCATGAGAATTAAATGCAATTAGATCAACCATACAATAAATACTGTTTCAACATTCATTGACATACCTATTGAAAATGCACCGTGATTCACAATTAGTTTTACAATTGAAAACAATCACCAATCATCCAGTCTACAATCTCTCAATCACTGGGACTAAGTAATTCACTTACAGTAACTCCACTCCACATCGAAAGTACAAAAGGAAAAAAGATGCACAGCATAGACTATTTTAGTACTGACTATTAAAACTGGAAAGTTAAAAAAAAAAAACATTAAAAAAATAAGTAAAAGCAACAAAACAAAAAGTAATAAAAAATACAGTTTATCATGAAGACATTATGTTTCATATCATCCAAAAATCATAGCCACCTAGATTCTAAAACATTATTACACCAATGCCATTGCAAAAAAAAAAAAGAGAGAAGAAAAGAGCTTCACTTCAAACAGACTCAAAATGTTAACACAGTGGTTTACAGAAGATTGAAAAGGAAGTACAAAATAGGATATAGCCAGATTGTAGAAGTCATGGTCATTCCCAGCAGTCTTGAAATACCAAACCAGATGGTTGACAGGAATCCAATTTGAACAAGGATGTTCAAGATGTACAAGCTAAGGAAAAAGAAACGTAATTTTAGGTCAAGCTCACGAAGGTGGTATCAAATAATAATATTAATACAATTAGGTTTGAGGAATATACTTACGTCCTGTGCTTCTTCCTGGCAGCAGGAAGAGTTTTTGGTTCTTCATTGTTCAAATATCTGCGTACACCAGCATGCATGTGCTCAAAATAATCATTCCATTGGATAGAGCGAATGTCAAGTCCGAAAGCCTCTTTGTCCGCAGGGCTCAGAGATTCGTGTAGTTCTAAAGTCCGTTTGTTGTCAAAGAACCATTCTTGAAAAATAAATGGAGCAAGGCGCGCCAGAGACTTGCTTACATTTGTGTGAAGTCGAACAAGGCTATAGAAACAAAATTTTACAAATATGTAAGTATGAATAAAGGGACAGAAATAATATCTTTGTAAATAAGACAAAATAAAAGCACTTGACTTACATGGGTCTACCACCAGCAACCACTGTGAGGGCATCAAAGAAGTATGCAGGGAGAAAATGGACAAAGATGGCTGAGATTCGGAAAAGAGTGAGAGATGGAAGTAACTTCAACGTTGGGTACCACACTGCTGCCTTTAGGGGGAGTGAATCAAGCTGGTGAGGAATGCGATTTTCAATAGTTGCCCAACGGAATGGATTGCAAGTGCTAGATGTGATGTGGTAAACTGGCATTTCTTTGGGCCTGAAAAGGTAGGGAAAAAATTAATTACTGTACAGATTGAGTACAGACAGGTGCATAAGAAGAAAAACCAACTAAGGACACAAATGGATAGTACATACTTATTTGTAGCTGTGTGCCAAGCTGACACCAGCATTTCATTGACCACAACATCAACAGGAATGTAGTCATAAACTAGCTCTTTTCCAACAGGAAGTCGACGAACAACTCCCTTAGCTGCACCCATGAAGAAACCAGAAGGTCCATTTTTGGAGTTGATCCATCCAGGCACAGGCTCCTTCCAAGCACAGGTAACTAGAAAAGTAAAAACAATATATACTTCAAACTTACAATGACAAGGCAATTAACAGTTCTTCGGCAATAATA
>NW_026270091.1:1062-4480 GCF_000697945.3 Frankliniella occidentalis | reverse complement strand
ATCCTCGACTCGGCGGGTGCACGGGTCCCCTCCTCACCTCTCCCCAGACCTGGACCCAGGACCCGTGCGCCCGCTGAGTCGAGGATAGGCAAACCCACCCGCACCTGCGTCTTCTCTGAATCACCCGGTATACTACATCACTGCGTCTAAAGAAAACGCCCTCTAATCTCGAAAACGATGGTGGTGAGAAAAAAAATTCCACCACCAAAAAATGACGTATTACAGAAGATGCAAATGTGGGGACTGGTCGCTGGCTCACCGAGGTATGCGGTGACGAACCGGCTCCGCTCGTTGGGTGGGATCCACTTGGCGGTCATGTCGTGCATGGCAGGCCACGTCAAGCCCTGGCGGAACACACAGTATCAGTCTCCGCTCTCTGCCGCCAGGACGCCGTCAGGACGCCGTCAGGTGTACTCACGGAGATGCAGCCCTGCGCCAGGCGGATGAAGAGCAGCGCGCCGTAGTGCGTCCGGGCGGCGGCCGGGATGGCGAAGGCCAGCAGGGCCGGCACCAGGTTGCCCAGGCCGAACACGAGCTTGGTGCCGTAGCGCTGCGCCAGCACCCCGCCCGGCACCTGCGTGGACCAGTACAGCCAGAAGAAGGCCCCCAGCACCATGCCCTGCTCGTGCTCGTTCCAGTCGAAGCGCTGCGGTGCCTCCAGGCGAGCCTCCAGGTGCATCCCGGACGGCTCGTCCGCCTGCGGCTGGTCCATCAGCGCCTGCTGCGGACCGAGGAGACAACATGGTTGGAGACCATCGCCGCCAGAAACGGAGCGACAGCGAAATTTGGGTGATATCGCAACGATATCGTTTGGACATCGCGTGTCAATGTCTTGCCCGCCACATTTTTGCCACCACTGATGGCGACACGAAAAGCGACACAAAGTCGGCAGCGATATCTAAACGATATCGCCGGTCCACGCGGTGCATGGCGCATCCGCGTAGGCCGGCGTGTCCGTGTGCACTCACGTCCTCCTCGGTGGCGGACTCGTTGAGGAACAGCGCGAGGGCGGGCGACAGGCTCGGAGCGATGCACTGCGTGCCCGCGGGCTCCGGCTGCGAGCCGTTCAGGAGGACGTCAGCGGACAGTCTGCGGACCGGGGGTAACACCATGGCGACCAGGGCGATGTTCATGTTGATCCGGACCATGTAGTTGACGGCAAAGCCGACGAACACCATGATCCACAGCACCTGGCGGGTGGACAGCCATCCTGAAAACAGCGAAGAAACGCTTGTTAAATTAGATCATCATTATTGAAGCATGCTGATAATTATTAAGTTGTGCGACCAACGTTATTGTCAGAGACGAGAAAGAGTCGTATTGGACAACTGCCCTCGCTGGCGCTAGGAGCTAGCGACGGCCGTCTAAAGACATTGTACCTATGTTTCGATTCCCCATTTGGTTCGAACGTTGTCTTGCCTCGTGATTCTCGTTCCCATGTTGCTCATGAGACCGACCGTCCCACATGTCCCCTCCAAAGTCGTTTTCACCATGACGAGCATTGGAATAATCTGATTAATAAGCCACGCGCTGGAGTCCTTGTGTACATGTGGGTGCTGTACAGCGTGGACCGAACCGTGAACACACTAGCACCGGTCGGATCGCCTTACACCTCGGCTAGGCGGCTTATTTTTGCGCACTCTCCCTTCCCTTTCTAACTTTTATGCGTTGACATATACATGCCAGGTACACTGTTGAAAACTCTGGACTCATAAACAGAGTCCGTACGTACAAACACTTGACCGTGCTTGGAAAGAATCCTCTTCCAACAACTGTTTACAAAATGACCAGGCCATTCTATGGTGATCTAGTGTTGTAATTTTTAACAGTGTGGCCGATTCACACTGCACACTTTTTTACTATGCAATCGGTTGTGGCGGGAGTAACTCGCGGGCCGCGGGTCCTTGTGGTTCCGCGGGGGTAACTACACTACACTAAACCCGGATCCAAGTCGGATCCCTGCTCCACGGGGGTAAATCGCGGTCCCTCATCCCGCGCTACCCCACCCCGCGAGTAGAGTAGGGCGGGTAGAGTACAGGACTCTACCCGCGAGTACCCTACTCTACCCTACTCCCGCGAGTCAGTGACTTTTCCTCACGGGCACTCGAAGCACTGTAAGTTTTTTTTTACGAAGAGCTGCTCTGTGTAACGTACAAAGCGGTACCAAGGATTTGGCAACTTCATAATACCGGGTGGCTGATAAACCCCGCTCACTTCTATTAGTTATGCTGTACAGCACGCACGAGTGCGGGGCGGGCTTGCCTATCGCCCTTGTCTACGGCGCCTTGCTGGCCGAGCGAGTAGGCAATCCGCCCGCACTCGTGCGTGCGGTACAGTCTAACTACAGAAGTGCGCGGGGTTAAGGGTTCATCCAGAAAGTACGTCCGTCATTCGCCATTACAAACCTACTAAGTTCAGCCCTTGCAAGCTCTCATGGCGCCTGGTAGGTAGACAATGCGATGCATACGTGTGCGGCGGGGTGGCCTACCCTGAGTCTTACAGGCGCCGAGCTTCGGTATTTTGCCGAATGAATCTGAGGAAAACGGACATACTTTCTGGATGATCCCTAATCAGCCACCTGGTACTAAGAAAAACACAACCTTTGAACTACGAAGGGTTTGGCTTACTAATACGAAGAGCAAAGTCAACAAATTAGTGCTCTTTGTAATAACGATGAAAATCGGTTCGTAGTATGGCGGTTCTAGACCTTTCGTACGTTACAAACCCAATTCTCCATACTATGCATGCTCTTCGTACGGAACTAAGAGTGGGTGCTCGCGGGGCGACGAGCGCCCAATAACAATGATAGAGGGAGGTGCTGCTGCCACTTAGAGCCGATCCTGCTCGGCAGGGCAGGTATGCATTCCCGGATGGAACCGTGCGCGAGGGTTACATATTGCATAGTACAAAAGTGCGAATCCACCACCGCAGCCTCCTTGTATTATGCGGCCACGCGTAGAACATACATCACCCGCGATAATGCAAAGGCAATCAAAATCACAAACATTTTGCGCTTGCTCATTCGGCCCAACCCCACTAACGTTGTGTCCTTCCTCGGACGTGGAGACGGCAGACCAACAGAATTATCTTATCACCCCCCTCCAGTCCCCTCCGCATATGTTTGTACGGAAGATGGACGGTGTCCTGATCGCCATAATGTTGCATCGGCTGCCCCTCGGGCCGCCGCCCCGGGAGGATGGAGATGGAGGACGCCCCGCTGCGACCGAGGGGCAATTTGGCAGCCCTCAGCAACTCGCAAAACGACGGTCGTCCATCATTGGAAACGAGATTTTCAGCCCGTCTGACCGCAAATCAGGCGACCGGCGGCGCGCACCGCGACTCCAGAACTGGATCTGGTTTTTGATCCGGGGGCATTAGCGTACATCGGGGCAGCGAAGCAGTGAAGTCGAGGGGGGGG
>NW_026270091.1:0-1012 GCF_000697945.3 Frankliniella occidentalis | reverse complement strand
CCCCTCCCCCATTCCCCGTCCTCCTAGTCGTCCTAGCCCTTGAACACACAGACTCAACGGACTCACTTTTGGGTAAACATACCGGCAGGCTGCCTACAAGGTACGGTGTGATGGCTTCGTGTGGCTTGCTAGCCAAGGGGGCACTTATCGGCCTCGGAGGAGCAATTAGGTCCTAAGCAAACTCATGTCGCGTGTAGGCGATGGAATGTGTTGGCCGTGCTCGCCTACTTCTAGCGAAGGTCTGTCTGGAGGTGTAAGGCAATGGGTCCAGGGTCGCCTACGATACACCATCCGACTCTAGGTAGCTAGGTCTAGCAGACAGAGCCACCTCCTCGCCTCGTCTATCGTCGTCAAAAGTTAAGGTGTGGGGTCTATAGAAGCGGGCGTGGCGTGGCGTCGGGCGCTACCGGCGTTACATAAGCGCGAGGACAACGCATTGGGAGAGGAAATAAGGAGAGGGGGGAGGGGGCACTATGGCGAGTCCGCAGCTCATCCGGCCGTCATCTTCGATTTGAACCTCTGCCGCCGCGCCCATTCCACGAAACGCATCACGGGGTGCTCGGGGAGCGTCGCCACCCGCGGTTTTCCGATGGCACTCCGCAGCAGCCCGACGAGGCCCTGGTAGTTGTCCATTATCGGGTTGGCGGCGCAGGGCGTCCCAGCAGGCGTCGGCCTGCAGGCTGACGTCACGAACGCAAGGGCTGAAGGGATGCGCGGCGGGCACCCGCCAAGGACACGGTCTGTTGGGCCGCCGGGCACGCGAGGAAGACTGCAGGGCGCGCGGGGCGCGGCGCTCGGCCTGCCCGCTGGCCTTCTTGTCGGCCGGCGCCGCCCCCGCGCCGCCCCCGCGCCGCCCCTGCGCCGCCCCCGCGCCCTCACGAGCAGAGGGGGTGACATCCCCCTGCCTGCACGGGCCTGTAAGCTGCCTCCGTCCCACTGAGACCCGCCGGACGAGAGAGGAGGGGGTAGTAGCGCGGTTGCTATTCACAGAGGGGAGCACTACTCCCCTCCC
>NW_026270090.1:5357-6075 GCF_000697945.3 Frankliniella occidentalis | reverse complement strand
TCATCAGAAAGCTCTGTTCTACAACTTCAAGGTCGAGTTTTTGGTCTACGAGCCCCTGGGCCGATTTTCACTTTTTCACTAGGGTCCTACCTTAACACTGTAAAATTTGGTATGCTCACATGTACATTATAAGGTCTCAGACATTCACTGGTTCTTGCTCGCTTATTAGTGAATGTACGTTTTAACAACTTCATTAAGTGTTCCGTTCAATTTTACTCGTTTTTACCAACACCCCACCTACTTCTTCTTGGAGAGAACGAGTTTGTTATCAGTGTCACGTAATTTGGCGGCACCTTTTCATCAAAATTTTTAATACCTAATAATACCCTTATTTAAGTAAGTCATGAGGTATGAAATTCCTTTGTCCTCCTGAAAAAAGTATTAAGTCTTAATTTTGCTTTCCCACATCATTTCCCATTGTTATGATTTAATGAATGTTCCTCATAAATATGGGCCAAGTTTATGAGGCACATGACCAGGAACAGCAGCACAAAGAAAACTCTAGTCGCCTCTGATGGGGATGGCGCAGAGGCCACATGACACGGCGAGACAACCCAATCAACGTCGAGACGTCCCAAGAACACTGCGCGCCGGTCCTCCAAAATTATGCAAATGTCTGTCTCTCTGCGCCCCCAGCCACCCCCTCGACACGCCCTTCTACCTGTTGCCGCATCTTTGTCACAGCGAGATCCAGCGCAGGAGAGTTTCCTTTGACTGC
>NW_026270090.1:0-477 GCF_000697945.3 Frankliniella occidentalis | reverse complement strand
GCCTTCGAATTGTTACGACGGCAACGTGATCGCTGGTAGAGCAAACTTGCTTGCTGTGATAGCTGTTAAGTTCCCAACAACCTATGCTTTGCTGGAAATGCAACCTCATTTCTCTCCGTGTGCGTTTGGTTTGGCGAAAGGCATTCCCTCTCCCGAACGGGTCCGGCACAATCGATCGATCCCTGCGGAACCCACTCAGACCCAGGCGCGGTTTTATGGGGGGGGGGCGAAGGGGCGATCGCCCCCCCCGTCGGCCCAAATCGCCCCCTGGGGTAGGTAGGCAATTTGTCCAACAAAACCCCTGAAAGTAGGCAACCCACAGCAATTCGCCCCCTCCGTCAGACGGACTTAAAACCGCGCCTGCTCAGACCGGGGCTCCCAGGGCTGCGGTGCGGACGGGGACGGGGACTTAAGGTTTGACTGAGTGCGCCGAGGTACCCCGTCCACGTCACACTATCCCCACAGATGCGCGACGGT
>NW_026270089.1:2930-3358 GCF_000697945.3 Frankliniella occidentalis | reverse complement strand
TCTTGTTGCAGAGGCACAGCTCGGACGAGCGGCGGGTCGTGCTGCGCAACGTCAACCTCAAGTCCTCGGGGACCTACCGCTGCGAGGTGTCGGCCGAGGCGCCCGCCTTCCACGCCTTCCACGCCGTCAACGGCGAGGGCCGGCTCGAGGTGGTCGGTAAGTAGTATATACCCTGCTGCTGCATGCCATGTATCTGTAAGACAGAGAATCACGTTAGGCGTTTCAGCAAGATCGATTTGGTGAAACAGAGAAACATGTCGAGCTACTCGGCTCGATACAATTTGAAGGCACTTATTTGCGCCGCCTCTCGCGCCTCATTCGTGCGTCACATGTTCATTTTCTGAAGAGCCCGAATGTTCAATGTGTGTGAGTGTTTCGGTGGGACGAAGGGGAGGGAGAGCGAGGAGAGGGAGAGAGAGAAGGGGGGG
>NW_026270089.1:0-860 GCF_000697945.3 Frankliniella occidentalis | reverse complement strand
AAAAGTCTTACAGTTTAAACTGCGAAACTAAAAAGTTCTACGGTTTAAACTGCAAAACTGTGAAGTTCAACAGTTTAAACTGCACAACTGCATAGAGCTAAATATACAGTTCAAACTGTTGAACTACACAGTTTTGCAGTTTAAACTGTAGAACTTTTCAGTTTCGCAGTTTAAACTGTAAGACTTTTAGTTTTGCAGTTGAAACTGTAAAACTTTTAGTTTTGCAGTTTAAACTGTCAAGTTGTTATACAGTTAGATTTGCAGAGTAAGTGAAGGACCCCGACACCCTGTAGAAAAGCGGAATGAAAATAACCGATGTGCAAATTATCCACAATATCCATTTTTGTACTATACATTTTCCACGTGACATTTTGTAATCGGTTTGTTCGGCGCTTTAACGGGAAATACCCATTTCCAGCAGCTCTAGTTTTTGCACTCGTCCGGCACGACTCTGACATCTGGAATGCGGTGGGGGAGGGGGGTGGTGGTTACAGGGGCGGGAGAGGTCCGATTGGGGGCCGGGCGGGCAGGTGCGATGTGAGGTGAGCGCGCCCACTTTTTCTCCGTTACAAATTACTCGAATTACCGCCGCAATGCCCAGCAATTTGGTAGCCGGAATCTCAAAGTAGAGGCGGGCCGCTCCGCTCGAATGGCGGGCGCAATGGGCGTCCAAAGTAGGCGCAGTCGAGCGCAGAGGCGGGCGTCAGGGTGAGCGTCAGGGTGGGCGTCAGGGTGAGCGTCAGTGGGGTCAGGGCGGTGGCTCAGGTCAGGTCGTAATTGCGGACTCAGTCTGGTGTCTGTATTAGCCTCCTGGTTGTGGTTGAAAGAGGGAGGGAGGATGATAGGGAAAGAGGGAGGGA
>NW_026270088.1:5130-6730 GCF_000697945.3 Frankliniella occidentalis | reverse complement strand
GCAGCCCAACCGGCGCGGGTCCTGCTGGCCGCGCGTGCCGAGGACCCCCCGGGACCCCCCGCCGCCGCCACGCCCCGCGGTGGAATCCCCTGCGGTGCCATGGCGGTAGCGCGCCACGCGGGCGAGGCTCCTGCCGCCGCCGCAGCCGTCGCGTTGATTGGCCACCGTGTCTGACTGCATTCCGCCGCTCTGTAAGACACGACATGCTCCGTGCGCGCGCGGTGTACGCGTGTGCGAGCGAGGTGCTGCAGTGATGGACGGGTGCGCGCCCGCCATCAAATACCAGAGCACACGATGCCCGTCCCTTTCCCCGCGCCTCTTGGAAGGTCTTCTGAATGCGCCTTCGGTGTTGTGGAATAACTGCTGCGGGGGTGGCGCGGTGTCGTGGGTTAATATCACTGTGAAAAGGCGTGGTGCACAGCAGAGGTTATCAATGAATCGAGATATCTCATACACGCCTCAAAAATAATACAAGGTAGACGCACGTTAAAACCGTGTGAAGCTGAGCTAAATGTGCGTCTACCTTGGCCTGCGGCGCGCTAAAATTAAAATGTTTTCGATTTTGGTTGGCATGCCTGTCCACCTCACATCCCACGTCTCACGCCAGGCGCCAGGCGCCTCACTTCACGCCGTCTTCCGGGCGGTCTCCCCTTGCGCTTCCTGACAGAGCTGAGCATTTAAAGTTAAAGTTTAATTTCAAGTTCAAGTTAAGCTCAGCAATAAGCTCAGCAATAAAGGTGCCGTGCAGATATCGGATAACTTAAACATAAACACCACCTGGGCTCGTGTCTGCTGAGACATTAGCCCTTATTCGAGAGGGGAGCCCGCCCGGAGCCCTGGCGGTTCCGTTACCGACCGGGGTTCAAAGTGATCCGGGCCGTGATGAGCCAGATCCGGCGGGGCCTCGTGTTCTCATACCGCGCTGCACCGCGAGCGCGAGGGGTCGAGCACCGCTGCTGGAGGCTGAGGAGCCAGGCCAGGGTGCCGGCGGGGCGGGGCGGAGCCGGGCGGGGCCGAGCGGGCCGCGGGGCCGCGGGGCCGCGGGCCTTGATGAGCAGTAGTAGTGAGGACGTCACTTGGTCACCGCTGGCGCGGCGGAGCGCGCTGACGATGAGTCAGGCGGCAGGCATGCCATGCAGGCGGGGTCCTATGGCCGCAGCTTCCTCTCGAAGGCTATCTGCTGCTGCGCGGCCCCTTGTCGCCTGCATGCGCGACGACGGTCCGCTGCTGGCGCGCGCGCGCACGGCGCCATGCCGGCCACGCCCCAAAGCCCCCTGGGCCTGGAGCTCGCTGCTCACACACACGTCGGCCGGCAATCAGGCCGCTGTCAGCAGCGCGTCAGTCTCGTCCCTGAGGAGGAGCGTCCCTCAGACGTCAGCCCGTTGATAAGGCGGGTCACTCGCAGAAACAACCTGTCGAGCGCGATTGTAAACTCCGCCACAGCGTCATTCTCTTCTGTACTCTCTTCTCGCAATGTCATATGGCGTTGCAAACAGCCGATCGCCACGCGGCGGTGCTCCTCGTTAGTTTCATTCATTTCAAATCGGATAACCGGTTTGGTTGTTGCGAGGCGCAGCAGCCGGTGTACGGTGTGCCCGGC
>NW_026270088.1:0-273 GCF_000697945.3 Frankliniella occidentalis | reverse complement strand
TCCGATCGCTAACCTCCGACTGACCCGACCCGTCCAATTCGACCACTTGACGATGCGTCCTCAGCCCGTCCCATCATTTGCCTATGTTTACGCCTGGTTCGACCATAAACCGCGTGCGATTTAATATTTTTATTGCAATCATAGCGTTTCTTTTATTTTTATTTTTCTGTAGCGCTTCAATTTGCGCCAAACTGGCCTCCCCCCCCCCCTCCTTCCTCTTTAGTTAAGCCACGCGGCGTGGGTTCAAACACCGCGACAACGTTGTCTTTTTTT
>NW_026270087.1:6331-6712 GCF_000697945.3 Frankliniella occidentalis | reverse complement strand
AGGCGATGAGGTGGGGAGAGGGGGTAAAAGGCTCTGAAAACAAAGCATGCATCACTGATGGGGAGATATTGGGTGGGAGTAAAATGGAGAGGGGGGGGGGTTGTCTGGAGGCTTTGTGCTTAAAACAATTTCTGGTTATGACAGGCGAAGGCGAAGGCGTCTCGCTCGCATACGGTCGTTTCCACCTCAGCCCCTTTCAGAATCCGAAAACAAGCACATCAAAATTTGGTTGACGATGAGAAACCGCGAGAAACTTGGTCTCTACCGAGGTTTCTACAACCTTTGTAGGAGCCGCTTTATAAAAGTAATTTTCCGAGTTCGGTTTTAAATGTGCAAGGATTCTAAAGAGTAAAGGTGAAAACGTTTATCATTTTCATAATC
>NW_026270087.1:0-796 GCF_000697945.3 Frankliniella occidentalis | reverse complement strand
TGGGGTGGGGCGGGACATTACCCTCAAGAGAGTAATGCAGTTGAAACCGGATCACGACTTAACGCGAAAACATCCGAAAGCATTCAATAAACAGAGAGGGACCGCCCTTCTTTACAAGAATATTCCCTGTCCGTACGGTTAATGCGGGTTGGACTAGCAGGTGAGCTCTGGTTCTGGGTGTAAACGGTTTCAGTAAAGTAAACAGGGAATACTGTCCAAAACAAACAAGCATACCCCGTGAAGAAGCGCGAAGCGGCGAAAGGGAACACAATAGGGGGCAAGGGGAGCAGGGGCGCGGGGTAGCGGGCACAGGGAGGGAGGGGTTGAGGGTGGGAGGATGGGGTATCTGGCAAGGTTGCAGTACACACCGCTGTTCTGCGTGGGAAAGTACATTGTCTGCACCTTCAGCCCTGTGGCTCTGGCCCCCGGCCGGGAGGGGGGAGGGGAGCCCCACCCCCACCCCTAGCCCCCCCCTGCCGTGTGGCCCAGGGTGGCCGAGCACGGTGGCCCGCAGTGGCCCCACTGGTGGCCCGGGGCCGCCCCAGCTGCCCTACAGACGCGCCGCCCGCCGCTGCCAGCCCGCCTGACGTCAAGCCCGGTGACGTCCACGACCACCGGCAGGCTGAACACCGCTCATGGCGTACGCCGTTTGCTCATCTCTATACTTACTTATTGCATCGGCTTCCGCACGGGTTGCTGGGTAGGACCTCTGATCGAGATGATGCTCTGCCGACTGAAGATCGCTTTCGTTACCTCTGGTCTGATTCCTGCGCGTTTTGCACTAATGGAGCAACGC
>NW_026270086.1:5641-5965 GCF_000697945.3 Frankliniella occidentalis | reverse complement strand
TTACGTACAATAGGGGAAAGCAAACTTTCTGAAAGAGAATTGGGCTTGCCAGCAATTATTAGTTGGGATACCGGATTTGTTGTGGTGGTAGTGGTGTGCTTCGGCTTGAAGTCAAAGTCCAGGCGTCTCCTCTTGCTGCTGACATTGGAGTCGATACTGCAGAGGACACTGGCTGGACCCCTCTTCTGAGTAGGAGACAAGGCTGTAGTTACATCAAGAGGAGCAAAGGAACCCGCGTGGAAGGGTCTGCATTATGACTGCAGTTTGAACTGTAGGTATCGAACTGCAGATGCGATTTACTATCTGAAACTGCAAACTAACTGT
>NW_026270086.1:0-781 GCF_000697945.3 Frankliniella occidentalis | reverse complement strand
TCGAAAGAGGACACAAATTTGAGTCGGTACACCAAAAATTTCGACTTTCCGATCATTTAAAGTGACAAATTCGGAACCTTTTAGGTCGAATTTTCCACCCCTCTTCACTTTAGGGGCTGCACAGGCCGTATAGGGTGGCGCAAGGTATGCGCACTTCGTGGGGTCCGAGACGAACCTATGAGACGTCTACAGGCCAAATCTCGACATTCTATCTCAAAACACTTAGAAAATACGCCGGCTCAGAAAAGTGCGCCGCTAATTTTGAGCAGCAGTGTAGTAGACGGTTCCACACTAGGACTAGGAGCCAAAAGTACAGGCGATGGTGTGGGGATCACATTCTCTTTGTTACAGACAGAATTGGAAGAGGCAGGAGTAGAAGTGCGAAGGAGGGAGACGCCTTTAGAAGCAGCAGGAGTTGAAGAGCGAAGGAGAGAGACACCTTTAGAAACAGCACGAAAAGTAAAGACATCTTTAGATGTAGCAGGAGTTACAGAAGAACTGGATGAAGCAGGAGTGGCAGTGGCAGGGGTGTGTTCGGAAGGAACCTGAGCAGCAGAACCCCCCAAAAATGATGGGAGGATTTCAGGAATAGGAGTTGTTTCATCTGCTATGAATTTAGTGGGAATTGCAGTGCTATTAATGCCAGAATGAGGATTGTTGTTACATTTAAAATCTGTAGGTTCAAAATGCCTACTACATATAGCTCTAGTTCGAAGTTCTGCATGTGTACATAGGAGAAGCAGTATGTTACCACTGTGAGTCACCCACATAATACACCGCT
>NW_026270085.1:5933-6759 GCF_000697945.3 Frankliniella occidentalis | reverse complement strand
TCACTGCGAGCTCTGCGAGGGGGCGCAGTGGTAAATAAGGACGGAAACCATAGGCCAACCCCATTGCTACTGCACCGAACAGCGTCAGCCTCTTTGCCTGGCCAAACCCCTACACTGAAAAATAGTATGTCGTAGATTTACATCATTTTTGTAAACTTGAATTACAGAGTAAGTTGAAAAATTAACTCGCCAATTACAAATTAGAATTTTACAAACTTGCGTCCAGGAAATTTTTTTGTAAACCTTGCAACTATTTTTCATAGTGAACGACCCTATGACCTACTGTGCCCTACATTAGCCAAAGTACTACAGTCTCACTTTTGGTTTGCCAGTATACTACAGTAAGTACATAGGGCGAGAGACAAAATCGAACATAGAGCCGTACACAATGTTGAGTACTACGGTTCGGAGGGGTAATGGCCCCCACACGTACACGTACTGCTCGTAAGCAGCTCATCTGCTTTCACCCCTCCTCCCGCGCCGGCACCCCGCCTCATTTTCACATACTCTGTATTATTCAAAATACATGATGGCAGTCAGACGATGACAGCGTATGAATCATACGCCACTTGCCGGGAGTCTTCCTTGCAGGGGATCATCCATAAATCACCTGGGTCACCTGTCCCCCCCCAACCCCGCACCCGGGTGGCACTTTTACTTACATGTTTTATGCCGTACGTTACGACGCGAGATGCGAAAAAGAGGAGCAGCAGCACGGGCGCCCTTGAAGTAGTGTACAACGCGCGCACGTGCAGTGTCGCAAGAGCTTCGCTGCAACAGTTTTACGTCACCAAGTTTTCTAAATGTAAACGGAGTGTCCGAAACA
>NW_026270085.1:0-1017 GCF_000697945.3 Frankliniella occidentalis | reverse complement strand
TATAGAGATATGCTCGGAGATAATGTGATGCATCGTTAGGAAAGAAACTCACCAACGAAGTAGATAACGTGCAGTTAATTTTCTTTTTAGATTCGAGTGATTTTTTTCAGACTTCCATACGCTTGTCCAAATCGCAAAGAAAAAACACACCAGAAATTTGTTTACATACGCAAGTGTTTTGGTTTTGTCAATGTCTGCCTCTTGGTGTGGATACAGAGTTCACGAAACGCAACTGACTTTTATGCCAGGCGTGATTTCCATATGCTTCGTGAACTTCACGCAGTGAATCAGGAACAGCCTTGCGTGAGAATCATGCTCGCGTTTAGGGAACTCTGTCTGTATCGACCTTTAGTTGCGTTTGTTTGTTTGTTTGTTTGTTTGTTTGTTTGTTTGTTTGTTTGTTTGTTTGTTTGTTTGTTTGTTTGTTTGTTTGTTTGTTTGTTTGTTTGTTTGTAAAGGAGTGGCGGGGGGGTAGAGGGGTAGCTCAGGTGCAAATCGGTCGCCGCAGGTGGCGCCCCGGCCGCCTCGAGGGACGGTATGGACGGTGTGTGCGGACGCCCCGCTTACTGCCGCTTGTGGCCCGCCCACGCCCCGCCACGCCCCGCCGCGCCCCGCCACGCCGCACAGTGCAGCAGTTTAGTCTGATATGTTTGTGCTGCCCCCATCCCTCTCACCTGCTCTCAGCTCATCCACCCTATGTGCCTCCCCCTCTTCTGACCGCTTCCCTCCCCTCCTCTCTCTCCTTCGGCCAACGCGCTGTCTGGCTCGCTTATTGGAAATCGAGTCAATCCCGCTCGCCAGCTTTTTGTCCACCTCTCACCTCTCTCCGGGGGATGCCTCGGTGGGGGTGGCAAGGGAATATATGTATATATATTTCTAAAACCTTTTTTTTACCCCTCCTAACCGGTGGCAGCTGGCTGGCATGTATGGGTGCGCCCTGGGGGCCTCCGCGGCCGGGCGCGCGGCGTTGCGCAGGGACCATCCGTACGAGTATCGTCCACACCTGGCTCACCCCCA
>NW_026270084.1:9397-10198 GCF_000697945.3 Frankliniella occidentalis | reverse complement strand
TTTTATTCACCGCGATCTGCTCCGCCCCGCCTGCGCGCCCGCTCTGCCACAGCATTCTGCCCGAGAACTGACCGTGGCCGTGCACTTGCACCCGTCTTCTTGCACGTGCACGTGCCTTCTCTGCTCTATGCCCCCTCTCTTTCCCCCCGTCTCTTGGCTCCAACATGCTGCGCGATGCTTGCCTTTTTTTTCAATTTCTTCACCTTCCTTCCCATCCCCTCCCCCCCCCCACCCCGCTATCTCCCCCTTACCTCACCGGTCATTTTCCTGTCGGACGAACATCAGCCGGGACGAGTGAACACACTGCTGGAGCGAGTAAAAATTCCCAACGGCGGCAAAAACAAAACAGGTGTATACGTACGTTCCATAGACCTGCCAGCGAGAGTGCAGCGCAGGGTACGTTCAGCGTTCAGGCGAGATGGGCGGTGGCGTTTAGGACGCGGGGAAGAGCTGTGCTCTTTTATCGACATCATGCAGAAAACTGATCATAAATGCAATTACGTAACAAACAGACAAGCGGTGAACATTTTACAGCTTTGATGTTAGAAATGAAAGAATTGTAAGCGACTACTACGTGGCAATATGTTAGTCACTATAGAACGCAGTTCCTCCGCTTTGTAGCATTCCGCATCCACATCGTGTCAGGAAGCGCGTGGACAAAATTGTACCCGTTTCGCACTCCGGCAACGCTCGGCTGCCGAGTTCCGCCAAACATTCTCCACTCGGGAGCTCCTTTTGGCGTTGTACGGCTCGAAGCAGCAGAAGCAGCAGCAGGCAGAGGGTACCACCGACCCCCCCCCC
>NW_026270084.1:0-732 GCF_000697945.3 Frankliniella occidentalis | reverse complement strand
GGAGGCAAACCGGAGGCAAACCGGAGGCAAACCGGAGGCAAACCGGAGGCAAACCGGAGGCATTACAATACTCCGCTACTCGTCCTGCCTGCACGCGTCCTGCACGCCGGTTCCTCACACGCCGCCTAACTGTTCGCCAACATTTCTCACGCGGCTCACCCCCCCCCTTTTCCCCTTCCCCACCGCAAGTCACTGGCCCGGCCTGCTGCAGGTTGTAGTAATCCAATCCGCTCACTAAATGTTAACGACCTTGACAGGTGTTGGGGTGCTTGCAGCTGCGATAGGCCGACGCCACAGCAGCCTCGATCGCCGTTCGAACCATACAGTTCAACAGAGACGATCGACGTCGATCAACGTGGGAAATTGGATTCGGACGTTATCGCCGCCGCGCACTCATTTTCGAAAGACGTCCAGCTACGACGTTCTGGTGGTTCACGTCGTATATTCTCGTCAATATTTTTTTTTGTCGTGCTCGTTTGAAAGTGTCTTCTTGTGGACGCGCCGTGTGGCCACCACGGCGACGAAAAGTAACGGCTCGGTCCTGTCCTGTCTGTGGGCTGCCCCCTCCCGCCGTCCCCAGCCGGGCCTCTGGTCCGGGCCGCGAGCCACCGCCAGCCGGCCGGGCGCGGCCCGGGAGGGTCTCGGGGAGCCACCACGACCACGGCGGCAGTGCTGGCACTAGTGCTGGCCTGCACCGCGGCTCATGAATCATGGACCGAGATCGTGGACTCG
>NW_026270083.1:5752-6327 GCF_000697945.3 Frankliniella occidentalis | reverse complement strand
CACGGTGGGTGGGGCGCCCCTGCGACACGGCTGAGCACGTCCCAGACGTACTATACCTCAGTGCGCGCCATGAATCGGTCGCGTCATGAATAACCTATAGCCCGCGCCCATGGCTCACGGCGGCCGCGGGGCCCGGGGCCCGGGGCCCATCTCCTCCGCGCGGCAATCTATTTTCTCATAACGGCGCACCGCGACTCTTATGGCCTCATGGCCGTGAGGATGCAATAGGATCCAATATCCCCGCGGTCGGTGGCCTCCCCCACCTCCCCCACTTCCTCCTCCTTCATGACGGATCCAATCGACCCGGCCGCGACGGACGCGCCCACCCCGGCGGCGGCGGTGCGCCCGCCTCATGGCAGTGTACCAAGTTCGGGCCGCGGGGCTCTAGTCGGCAGATGGCCCGAGTTATGACAGCCCGAGTAGCGCGGCCGCGCGGCGCCCTCGTGGCCCGCGTCAGATCTTGAAGGAGACCCCGCCTATGAATAGCGCCGCTCTGGGCCCGCGGGCGCGCCGCCGCGGTACGGCAGCGAGCGCCTTTGGGTCCGCACAGGATCGGCGGGGCGGGGCGGGGCGGG
>NW_026270083.1:0-971 GCF_000697945.3 Frankliniella occidentalis | reverse complement strand
CATTTCCGCGCGCTCTATCTCCGTCTAGCTGCTTCCATCTTAGAGATCCATCTTCTCTCTCTCTCTCTCTCTCTCTCTCTCTCTCTCTCTCTCTCTCCCTCTCTCTCCCCCCTCTCGTCGCCTCTTTTCCCGCGTAGTATACGAGCGCCGCCGGCACGCAGCTTGTTTCCAGAGACTGATTCCGACGACTAATCTCTGAGATCGCAGAGATGTTTATTGAATTGGACTACGCGAGCGGCGTAGCAGAAACAGCGGCAGAGCGGCGTTTATCGCGTGGAGGTGTTAAATGTTTTTATTTGGTGCGCGAAAGCAAATGTGAGCGTCTGGCCGTGTGTTTGTGTGAGGCGTGGCGCTGCGTTGCGCTGCGTAGCGGGCACGGAAATGCTATGAATTACTAATGGTCGTTTACTCCTGGCGGGTCGTGAGAAAGAGAAAGAGAGAAGGAGAGAGAGGGAGAGAGAGAGAGAGAGAGAGAGAGAGAGAGAGAGAGAGAGAGAGAGAGCGTAAGCCCCAGCGGCGGCACATCGCTGCTCACAAGGCGGGTGTGTGCAGCCGGCGCGGGGAGGAAGACACCCCGTTCAGTAAAGTTTCATGTCCTCTTTCCCCATGCCACGCTGTACCACGCTCACGCCACGCCCCGCCCTATGTTCTTGGAAGGAGGTGTGCACGCTCTAGTCCCCGGGGCCCCTTGGCAGTAGTTATAAACGTTTATCACATGAGCTGGACACAGAGGAGGGAAAAAAGGATTATTATTTATCTCTAGTTCAAACTTTGATTTCTGTAAAAATAAAAGCGTGTCGGAGATAACCACAACAGGAGGCGAAAGGTATGTTGAGCGAAGACTGAACACGATAATATGTATAAACAAAACACACTGGAAAAACAAATGTGCAACTCCTACCTTTAAAAGAGACTAAGCGTTAAGTGCCTAATTTTTAGCACCTAATTTTTAGCACCTAATTTTTAGCACC
>NW_026270082.1:3044-3647 GCF_000697945.3 Frankliniella occidentalis | reverse complement strand
TCTCATTGCACCACGCGGATGGATAGCTTTGTTTGCAAGGCGGCCAGGCGCGACGGTCTCGGCAACAAAAGAGCGTCCTGGTCGCGATGTGTGCGGGGCGAGCGAGGCGCGGGGGTCAAGGGACGTCTCCTGGCCCTGCTTTGCTCGCGCCGAGGCTCGCTCGGCCCCGCGCGCCTTGATCCTCTCTTGGTTCCCGCGCGGCTCGCAGCTCGCACCCGCCTCCTCCTCCTCCTCCTCGGATGACAGCTCCAGGTCTCTGCCAAAAGCCAGCTCGGCTTGGCCTGGCCTGGCCCCGGCCGCCCCGCGGGTCGCGGCTCGACATTGAACCGCTCGGCGGGCTGCGCCCGGAGCGGCCGAGGCGGCGGCGCGTGCATCTCAGACGCAGCCACTGGCAGACCGGGATGTTGCAAGTGGCGTGTGTATGTCTGTGAGATCAGCAATAAATACCGACACACAACGCTCTCATGGGGGGGCCGCTGGAGGAAGAGGAAGATGCGGGTATGGAACGTGGCGGATAGACAGGGGAATCAGAAGCGGGACGTGGGAATCGGGTGCGGTTGGTGAACGCCTGGCGGGTAGGTCACCCGCCTTGCGCGGCAGGGG
>NW_026270082.1:0-1304 GCF_000697945.3 Frankliniella occidentalis | reverse complement strand
CACGGGCACAACGTGAGTAATGCCCTTCTGACGCATTGGGCCGGGGATGTACTGCCAAAAAAGTTAGTTTTCGTCTTTTACAAAAAAGATTTTTTTCTTCGTTTTTCGATGCGTGCTGCTTAACAGGCCCGGAGCTGGGAGCCTTCATAAGTTCGTCTCCGTCGGCTTTGTGTTTGTTTTGATTGTTTTTTCTTCTTCAAACATGAAGGGCGGGTTACAAACAACGATCACTGGCAGCAGGCTTGTGAGCTGAAACCTTTTAGGTATCATCTCCGTCTCCGGCGCGGCGCAGCGCAGCGTGTTGCAAGGAGACAGACGACCCGCGCGCGTCCCGGCCCGGCCGCACATCACTCGCTCTCTCTTCAAGGCCGCGTGGCGCGGCTCCCCAAATTATCGAAACGCTTTGTCAAAGCTAAGCGGGCGGGCGGGCACGGAGCCCGTCTGTCCCCCCGTCTGTCGCGCGCGCTAGAAACAAACACAGAGAAGAGACGTAAAAAAAAAGTGCTCCATTTCGCATAGCGCCGTCTGCGTTATTTGACAATGATAACTTTGCGCATTCCTCTCGCTTATCCAACGACACGCCGCTATGGTTCATTATTGCGCTGTGCGAATCACACACACACACACTCGCGCCCGCTGCTGAAAACACCCTCCTACTCCTCGTACGCGACGCAATAACAACAGCCATGACTTGTCCACGCAGTCCCGTGACTTTTAAGTCTTTGCGACACGTTATCAGCGGCGCCGGGCTTGCTGCTGTGAGGCCAAATTGTCCCCCCGGCGCGCCGCTTGTTTGGCGGGCTGCTTCGCCGGCTGTGCTGTGCTGTGCTGTGCTGTGCCGGTGCAGCGCGGTGCAAGTCGCGGTCCTCCTCCACTGCCGGCCAGCCCCGCCGGCGCGGCGCCCGCTTGCCGGTCCGTGTGTCGTCTTGTCGTGCTGCTCCGCCGTGGTGCAACAGCCTTCTTTGCCTTCCCCATACCGCGCTGCTCTTAGCCTGTTTTGCTTGCAGCGCTTGCCAGGCTGCCGCGAGCCGCAGACCGACCCGAAATATCAGCATTATTTTGCCATTCCGAGCCCTTTTGGCGAAGCCGTGCAACCACGCCGACGACGGCTGTGCCACACCGGCCGCGCGCCGTGTGTACTCATCTGTCTTCCTCCCCCCTCCTCCTCCTCCCAACCTCCTCCTCCCAACCTCCTCCGCGGGCGCCTCACCTGCAGGGGGGCCCTCCTCAGTCAACTCGTCAATGACAACCCGTCTTACTCTTCCTCGTGCATCCACGTGGTGTGGTGTGGCGGGGCGGCGCGG
>NW_026270081.1:2226-4622 GCF_000697945.3 Frankliniella occidentalis | reverse complement strand
GACGAACTGAAAGCAATCCAGTTGCGTACAGGAAATTTTGCGTCGGGCATTGCTCTTAAAGCTGAGGAAATCGATTGCAAAGCAGTTGGGTTGAAATCAATAAATGCCCATTTTGGAGCTTGGAAACGAAGTATGTTTTGGTACATCGGTACAAGGGACACTTTACCCCCACTCTTGCAATTACCACTGCTACTGTTCGATTTTCAGAGTGCTTTGTCCGTGCACCGCAGGGCCATCAGGACTGCACCATTTGCTCGGTTACGGCATGGCGTGGCGTTGCGACGATAGGGCCGGCGATAGCGAGGCGGGGGTGACCGAGTGATTTCCCCTAACCGAACCGATTACACAGAGAGTGTGTCACCCGACGTGTGGCATTGGCGCGAGAGATGGCGATCACCACCATCGTTATCAAACAACGCTCAGCATCCTCCTCCCGTCAACAACATAAACGGCAGCATTATCCTGCCTCGGTACTTTCGTACGCGAGCTCGTTCGACTATGTTGCTGCCTTTAATCGGATGCCCATACGGGACACCGACACAAATGAGCTGAGCCATTGCGATTCGCGGACGGCCAGTTTTATTTTTACTCGTGTCCCGCTGTCCCGCGCGCCGCTCCCGCCGCGCGTTGGCTGGTCCGGGAGTGCCGCGCCGCGGGTTCATCCTCGCGAAAAGATGCTCAATCCGACGAACACACTTCAGACCTGCTGCGCTTCCATCCGGGTGGACACGGCGGGGCTGGCGGCGAGCGGTGTTAGGGGTTGGGGGGCGGGGCGCACGGACCAGGAAAATGGGCTCCAATCAGACGGAAGGGGGCTCCGGGTGTGAGCAGGCGTGGCGGAGCGTAGCTGTTGAGCCACGTGCGGGAGTATGTGTGTGCGCGCGCGCGCGCGTGTGTGTTTACACCAGCGTGATATATGACTGCATGCGGGATCTTTGAATCGCCGTCCGGCCGTACCTCCGCCGGGGCTGTGCTGCTCTCTGCTCCTGCTCCCTGCTCCCTCTGGTCCTGCTCCCGCTGCTACTCCCGATGCTGCTTCCTCTCTCCTGCTCCCGCTGCTACTCCCGATGCTGCTCCCCTTGCCGGCTCCCGGCTCCCGCTCGGGTTGTTGCCCGTCAGCTTGCGCCAGGGGGCGTGAAAATGCTCCCGCGCGTCTCTGCTGTCCGGACAAAATGCGAGAAGAAGCAAAAGTTAGCAGGCAAGGGGATCAGGTTCCTTCGTAAGCAGCCTAACTCCTTGATCACCCCCTTCCCCCACTTTCCCTCTCCAACTCTCTGCCCCTACCGTTGCGCCCCCCCCCCTCCCCACCCGGTCTGTTGTTTCGTTTTCCGTCGAAACGATATCTGATTTCTGGCAAACCCGTCCCGCTCCTCTAGTCTGTTGTTTCGACTTTGAAACGAGAGTCGAAAATGATTTTCTAAAGGAGAGTGTCATCGGGGAAAGAAAGAGTGGGGAGTGGGGATTTAGAGAAGGAAGGGGAAGAAGTCCTGTCATGCCACATGTGTAGTCTTTGCCAGTGAAGGAGAAACCATAGAACAGCCCTGTTGGTGTGCATGTTTGTTCTTTTCGTTCTCCCTTTTAAATCGAGGGAGAGCAATAGTTCCTCCCGGTTATTTTCACATACAAAAGTAACGCACAACCTAGAGCCCTTTTACACAGGTTGTGAGTAAGTGTCGCACCTTGCGTTGCGTACCTTGCGTCATGATTTTGGTCAACAACATTACAGCAAATATCAGTTGAATCTGCTGTAGCCAAGCTACCCCTTTGTGTCTCGAACAACATCCCTCCCTATACAAGTGTCGAACGGGTCGTAACCTTGCTACGAGGGTCGCACATTCGTGTCCCCGGTGATGAGCCGCCCGCTCTCCCGAGGTCCGTAATAGAGTCTGAGATTACTTCGAGCACGGAAAGGTGAGGTGGGCCGGGCAAACTAAACGGCCGGCTGTGCGTGCGCTGGCCCACTTCGGTGGCAGTTGCATTTAAAAGACCGAGGAAAGACGGCACATGCACTCATAGGTGTTTTCTTATGTTTAGCAATGCTTTTCCAAGGCAAAATAGTGGTAGCGGATGCATTTTTATATGTGCAAGAGTGTTTTATTGGTAGATAACGATTTTTGAGGGACGGCGCTTATGAAATCAGACATATCGCCCTCACCGTCGCTTAAGCAGGCAAAAGCCGCTCCGATTTCACGACGAGCATATGTCTCTTTCTTACTGTCCGCGCGCCCGCCTTGTCCTCACTAGTCGTTCGCTGGCACGCCTGCCTCGGCCCCGAGAGCTTTAACAACATAAACATCGCCCCCGCTTGTAATCGCCTCATTCGTTTCGCCGCTAATGCGAGAGGAGCGCGCGGCACCAAGAGGCTTTACCGCCCTCCCCACCCTCCCCCTGCACCC
>NW_026270081.1:0-1298 GCF_000697945.3 Frankliniella occidentalis | reverse complement strand
CCCCCCCCTCCCGCACGCACACACTCGCCCACACCTTTCCCCCGCTCCCTTATATTCGAGTTTCGCTCCGCGCCGTGTGATGGTTGGCTTTGTAGGCGCAGCTCACACATCACCCACCCCGGCCCGCTCCGCTGCTCGAGGCACAGCCTTCCACGTATCCGTCGCTGGCTGATGATTTAGCCTCACGCTCGGGCTGCGCGTGGTCTCGGGGAACAAAGGCCGCCGGAACTTATCTCAACAACTCTGGGAACACGCCCGCCCCCCACCACGGTGCGGCAGTTAGGGCACAACCTTTCACACCTCCAAACTAAGGCGGCCCTGGTCGCCCGCTGCGCGCAGGTGACGTGGGCGGAAAGAGATACAGTTGGAGAGAGAGACGCGACGCCAGGGCCAGAACGCGTGCACACGCCCTGCTCTGCTAAAAGTCGACGAAGAATTTACTTCGCAGAACGGCGAAGGATTTATTGGCTCCTTTGTAATGTATGACGAAAGCTTTGCAATTGCGAAGTAAGCTTTGCAATTATAATATATTTTGCTAATGACATGCTTTGCAATTGTTCAGCTTTTCAGTTGTCCTGCTTTGCAACTGTCCAGCTTTGCTGCAACTATCCAGCGTATACAATTGTTTGTTTCCATTGATTTCATGCACACTCTCTCCTTAAGGCTTAAGAGTGGAGGAGGTGGGGGCTGATGACACCACCAGCGCGTGTAAAATTATTTAACACTCCCACCTGCCGACAGAGGCCGTGGGTCGGCCAGTCACCACCCCGCTCACCGCCCCCCTGCCTGCGGGCTCTTGCTTGGCTCGCGCCCAACGCCCCACGATGAGAGAAGGCGGTGGGTGCGTCTCGTGGATCACGCACTTCTTGGCACCTTTTTGTGCGCCTTTCAGAAGGCCGTGTGAGGAATGCGAAGAGAGGAGAAAGAAAAAATTGTTTTCAAAAAGTGAAAAAAATAGAGTTGGTCAGCTGCCATGATAAAAAATAAATAAATACGATTTTAGCTAATAATGATGGCGGAAACAGCATTATTGGTGCGGTGTTTGATAACCCCATCCTGGTGATCCTGGCGGTGAGCATGGCGATCCGTATTCATGCAATCAGCCCGGTTATCTGGTCGCGCTCATCTGTTATGCATTTCATAATATTGGCGCGAGCGACACATCCGTCGCGCTCGCACCGGTCTTGCCTTCCGTGAGTGCGAGTGAGAGTGACAACCATTTACTTTATTATTATTTTTTCTACCCACGCCGGCCGCGTAAAGAAGTCGCGGCAGAGGAGCGCGCCCGAGGGGGGGGG
>NW_026270080.1:6097-6312 GCF_000697945.3 Frankliniella occidentalis | reverse complement strand
CCTCATCATTGGCTCAGTTGGTTGAGCGCGCGGCCGGGACGCGGATGGTTGTCGGTTCGAATACTGACCGAGGCTCATTTTTTCCTATGTAGAAGTTTGCGGCGTGGGCACCAAGGGTTCAGACAAAAGACAAGCCGACATGGGGAGGTGGACTTGACCGCCTACTACTCAGTAGCCCCCCCCCCCTGCCAAAAAACAACAAGAAAATGTTCGCC
>NW_026270080.1:0-1083 GCF_000697945.3 Frankliniella occidentalis | reverse complement strand
TGTGCAGCCTGGAGGTGGAAGTAACCGTTTAAGAGACAAAGTTTTTCTTTTACATTTAGGGAGCGCGATCAGCAGCACGCACTCGCTTGACAGTGGAATTATTATCCAGGCAATAAACTCGTCGATCCACGCTCGCCGGCTTCGTTCATCCAATGCAAGCTCTCCGAGCGCCTGATGGGGCTGCAGCGCGTCGAGGAGGTGGACTTGACCCGAGCTGGACGCGTGCAATACCGGAGGCCAAGACTCGTAAAGCAGGAACGAGTTCTGACGTTTCCGTCTACAGGAGCGGCTGACAGCCGAGTGGCGAGCGCGCTGGTGTGAGGTCCGGAAACCGTCGGCCCAGGGATCGAATCCCAACCGTCGACCTTTTTTCTCTTTCTGTTGATCATGTCTTCGAGTTTCAGCGAGAGCCGCGATGCACATGTCGCCGGGCGTGGAGCCACCGAGCGGGAAAAAAGTACCGTGGCTGGGATTCGAACCCTGGGCCAACGATTTACGGACCACACACCAGAGCGCTCGCCACTCGTCTGTCAGCTGCTCCTGTGGACGGATCCGTCAGAACTCGGTCCTGCTTTACGAGTTTTGGTGTCCTGTATTGCACGCGTTCAGCTCGGGTCAAGTCCACCTCCTCGACGCGCTGCAGCCCGGGTCGAATTCTGGCCAAAAACACGGAACAAGGCACATTATTAGACCTAACCTAACCCCCTGCGCGCCCAAGGGGCTCTTTTAGTGGCCATTTTCGGTGTTTCGGGCCATGAGCCGACCCGGGCTGCAGCGCGTCGAGGAGGTGGACTTGACCCATGAGCCGACCCGGGCTGCAGCGCGTCGAGGAGGTGGACTTGACCCGAGCTGGACGCGTGCAATACCGGAGGCCAAGACTCGTAAACCAGGACCGAGTTCTGACGTTTCCGTCCACAGGAGCAGCTGACAGCCGAGTGGCGAGCGCGCCAGGGCTTGGTGCACAAGACACCCTCAGCCCAGGGGTCGAATCCTGGTGGGGGCGAACATTTTCTTGTTGTTTTTTGGAGGGGGGAAGGGGTGGGCTGCTGAGTAGGCGTTCAAGTCCACCTCCCCATGTCGGCT
>NW_026270079.1:5405-6371 GCF_000697945.3 Frankliniella occidentalis | reverse complement strand
AGAGAGAGAGGATGCAGAGGGCAGCGCGGCCAGTAGGGTTAGGGCAGGCCAGCGGCCAGGCCAGCGCGGGCGGGGCATCGTTCTAATCGGTATGCTTCCTAGTTCTCCGTATTCGTGATCGGTGCGACGGGATGCTTCCCCCCCCCCCTTTCCTCATCCCCTCTGCCGCCCCTCCCACACAGCATCGCACACTTTCACCCACTCCGCTGGCACGGCATCAAACGGTTTGCAAAAGGGACGCGCCAGTTCAACCAGACATCAGCCGGCGCTCATCTCACGCGCAGCGGCCGCGGGCGGGACGGCAGAGGCCTCAAGCAGGGCATGGGCTGGGCATGGAGCTCGGCATGGAGGAGCTTCTGCAAGCTCAACCGGACACCAGCCGGCAGAGGCCTCAAGCGGCGCATGGGCATATGGGGCTCGGCATGGAGGAGCTTCTGAAAGCTCAACCGGAAATCAGCCCGCAGAGGCCTCAAGCGGCCCATGGGCATGGAGCTCGGCATGGAGGAGCTTCTGCAAGCTCAACCGGACATCAGCCGGCAGAGGCCTCTCAACCAACCTCAAGGAGCGCATGGGCATGGAGCTCGGCGAGGAGGAGCTTCTGTAAGCTCAACCGGACATCAGCCGGCAGAGGCCTCTCGACCAACCTCAAGCGGGGTACGGGCAGGCATGGAGCTCGGCGAGGAGGAGCTTCTGCAAGCTCAACCGGACATCAGCCGGCAGAGGCCTCTCGACCAACCTCAAGCGGGGCATGGGCTGGGCATGGAGCTCGGCGAGGAGGAGCTTCTGCAAGCACAACCGGACCCCAGCCGCCGCTCATCTATCGCGGGTGAGCGGAGGCCTCGGCCAGTAACAAGTCAGCCGTGCGTGTGCAGCATCTTACATTTGGAAGGGAAAGGGGCGGGAGTGGTGGAGGGAGGTACAGTAATTCGAATAAACGCTGCGTTAAACACACCGAACGGGGCAACG
>NW_026270079.1:0-485 GCF_000697945.3 Frankliniella occidentalis | reverse complement strand
GACGACCGACCCGGCTGGACGGGCACGACAAAAATTACAGCCTCCATACTACCTTCACTGCGAGCGCCCCCCACCCACCGCGCACCCGCCTCGCCTCGCCCCTCACAAGGATGTTGGACTACACGCGTCACCACGACCGATTAGAAACATGCATGACGAACAACGTCTCTCCGAAACGTCCACGGTAAAAACAATGTCTGATTTATCAGAGGGAAAGGGGTAACCGGGGAAAACTTTGAGGAACTCCCATAGGGAAACTCCTCAGATTTTGAGGAAACCTCAAAACGAATAAGGTAAATTCTCACATTTTTTGAAAGGCCTTCCTTTAAAGCTGAGGAGTTTTCCACATAAACTATGGGAGTTCCTCAAAGTTTTCGCATCTCCCCCAAATAATCAGACACTGTCTCTACCGTGCCGTTGGGACACGAGAAACGAAACACAAATAACTTTCGACAAAATCAAACAAAAGCCTCGATACAAATTCC
>NW_026270078.1:5487-7282 GCF_000697945.3 Frankliniella occidentalis | reverse complement strand
CCCCCCTCTCCCTCGCTCTCATACCCCCACTACCGACCTCTATCCAAGCAAGCGCCCCCGCACGCGAAATCTCCTTTAATCTGTCTTTTCCGTTTCGTCACCAGCACTGTTAGAAGAAGTTTAAGCAACAAACGAAATGTCACCATGGACAAATAGTCCATGCAGACAATTATCATCACTCATCCCAGCTCGAGCTTCAGATGCTGTTTGTTCAAACCCAGATCATTGTATCGTTCACCCCACACGTCGAGCCCGGCTCACTGCTTCCGGTCCTCCGGTATTCACAAGTTGTGCCGACTGATTTGAAAAGTTTCGTCCTTCCGGTGGACCAGACAAAAGCGCTCCCCTTCCCTCACTACCCGCTGCACCCCCTAAATCCCAACCCCCTTCGGATTTATTTTTTTCCGGGTTATCTCTTTCCTTCCAGTCGGCGGAGTTGGTCCTGCTGCTGCACGCGCCGCTGCAACACACGGCTCAGCCACTTCGCAAAGACAAACAAAGTTTTGGACCCCGCATTGAACTGTCACCCCATTCTGCATGAACGGAGTTGATTCATTTTGTAAGAGTAAACCTGCGCAAAAAAATGGGAAATGGAATGTGAAATCTGATGCAGGTGACCGCGGGAGCAATGGCGAAGCGGACGTGTGGCAAACACTGCTGTGATCTGTGATGACAGAAGGAGGGAGGGAGGTGGGGAGGTGGAGGATGAGGAGGATGGGACGGGGCCATATCGCCGAGCGCGGCTCCGCTCATACAGGGCAATGCGTTTATGATGTTCTTTGCTCCGCCACCGAAATCGCGCTATCACCGCTCTCCTCGCCGCGCTCTCTCTCTCTCTCTCTCGACCCCATTTTACACCCCCATCCATACGCTATCGCATGGAGTACAGTAAACGGGTGCGCCCCTCTTTCAGAACGGTGTTTTGTTTAAAGCCCTCCAAAATGTTCATAAAACTAGTAGAATGCTGTGCATTTGTGGCATTTTAATAAAAAATGAACAACTGTCAATCAACTCTGACACATATATTATGTTCTGATTCCTGACTTCGTCATCATTTCAAACGCCAGAACCCCTTCCAGTATCCCGTACCACCTTCAATATCACATGGTTGCACAGCGGGATTGCCTACCTACTGCTTTGCAGGTGCTACGTGCACAAAACTCCCAAACACAAAAAAGAAAACACCCAAAAACAACGCGGCCTGGCAAACACAAAACAAATACAGTAAAGAACGAGCAGATTAATTATGTAGCAAATTCATTTGGTACACCTTGCAACTTGTTTAGTTTTAAGCTAGCAGCAACCTGTTTTATAAACTTTTTCTCTCTATATGTCGACTTTGTGAGATAGTATAGTACAGTACTGCATAGTAAGGTTTAGTTTAGTTTTCCTCAGCCAATTAGAATTCCAGCACGTCTATTCTAGATGAGTTTGCCATCATTCGTCCGACCGAGTCCGCCGACCCACCTCCTGGCCGACCCCGCGCCGCGAGTGGCCTTCCCTTTCCGGCTCTCCCGTGAGAGCGGCAGTCACGCAAATACAATAAAGACTCGGCCCTTAATTATGGTTTCAATTCGTTTATTGCCCCCGCCCCCTTCCACTGCCCCGAAGCCCAGGGGCCTAGCAGCACCGCCTCGGCGCGCCTCGTGTCGCTCCCAAGGCGCCTTTAAGTCACCCGCCCCGCCGGGCCCCGCCCCGCTCCTCCTCCCACCCCACCCTCACACTCTACAACGACACCCACCTCATCTGATCACTGAGCGGCGAACTTTTTATTCGATCGAGTTGCAGGGAAAAG
>NW_026270078.1:0-567 GCF_000697945.3 Frankliniella occidentalis | reverse complement strand
AAAGATTTTTTTACTTTCACTTTTTAGCAGATGATACCTTTAAAACCTTTTGACTCTGCGGACCAGTCCGGTTATTCGGGCACTATAAGCGCACTAGTTCCAACCGGCCAAGTGCGGCAAATAGGTCGGTTTTAGGTCAATCTGGCTTTTTTTCGCGGACTAGTCCGCTCGCTTTGCAGACTGTCCAGCCGGACTCTTTCCGGACCGAAAACAGACTGATTATGGACTAATATTTTTCGTACCGACCAAAAGGGTAGAGCGGGGATGGGTGAGTGCACTCGTATTGTGCGGCTCTAACTGCACGGGCCGTGCACCACGCTAGGCCATTAGTGGCCCAAACCTTATAAGTTAGAATATATTTTGGGATGATTTTGTTATGTTAGCTCATCTCTGGCTACCAATGAATAGATTGTTTTTTGAAATTAAGAGTCTAGCTCCAACCTGCCTAGTTGAGAATCAATTCTGGCAAATGTGCATCTTTGACTGACCTGGCGTCCTCGGCCCGGGTGAAGAGGACGACGGCGCGTGCGTTGCCCTTGCTCAGCTTCCGAATCACGTCGTCGAAGG
>NW_026270077.1:7894-9182 GCF_000697945.3 Frankliniella occidentalis | reverse complement strand
GAAAAATAAATGATTGACGAAGGGGGGGAGGGGAAGAGGGGAAATTGTAGACCGCCCGGTCCCGGTCAGGGTGGAGGCTGGGAGGCAGGGAAGGCGCCGGAAAAAGGCTCGACTGGAGGGAGGGGGTGGGGGTGGGGGTAGCGGTCCTTGGGCGCGCGCGCGCCCGTGAGGCAGCCTCCACTCTGCGGGGTAACTCGACGTATGACATGAAGGAGAGCGGGCTGCGCTGTGCCTGCCAGCCCCCCCTCCCTCCACACTCCTTCTCTCGACTCTCATATCTCTCCCCCGTCCCTCACACCCCTCCCCTAAACCCCGCCGCGTTCTGCCCTCTCTCCAAGCTGTGCCCCGCACTGCAACACTTTCCCTTTTTTGGGGGGCCGGAACCTGGAAATTATTGCCAGGGGTGTCGCGAAACAACGGGTCTATGGAGAGAGAGAAGGGAGAGAGGATCAGGCAGGGGGCGGGGGGCGGTTACTGTGGTGATAAAGTTGGCGGGATAAGGGGAGGGACACGCGAAAAAAAAAACACAAAAAAACAACCGTGCACCGCAGGGACATTTTTATAGCGTGGTATGAACATTTTGTTTTGTTTTCTAAAAGCATTTTGCCAACGGAAATATTTTTCCTAAAACGCTGGACCCAACTGTGTGTCCCCGGTGAATTCTTACAAGAGTGTTGAGCCGTCACACACACACACCGTCTCTCCCGCCGCTCTACCGGCCCGTATTCCCAATCTCACTTCTCCTCTCCTCTTCCTCGACTTGCCTCGATGGCGCCCATAGCCCCGGCCTGCTGCCCGTGCCGTTTGCCCGCCCGCTGCGCCGTGAATAAGCTCCTCGAAAATTCTTTTGACATGGAGAGTTTTAGTTTTCCTCTCCTCTTTGCCAGGGGTTTGGTCTTCGGAATAATATCCTGTCTCCGAAAAATACCCACTGCTTCGCGCCCGCAAAGCCCCCGTCGGTTCGATATTATAGAGGTGAAATCTCCGCTTTAGTCGGGATCTCCTTGTTTTTCGATCTCGCAGACTCCATACCCCGTGTTTATGAAGTTGTTTTTCTTTTGTTTTTTTTTTTTCTCGCGCCTCCGGTGCCCGAGGTTCCTCGCTCGACTCCGCCGTTAATCTGTTGTTGCTTATTCTTTATGCTCTCATCTGCTCGGGCGCTGCTGTACCGCATACCGCGAGACCTGCTGCTGCCGAGGCTCTGCTGCGCTGCACAGTTTCCGTGTTTGAACTCCTTGATGTACGCGACTTGAATGGCAGAGCAGCAGCCCCCCTCACTCTCCCCCCC
>NW_026270076.1:3299-4193 GCF_000697945.3 Frankliniella occidentalis | reverse complement strand
CCAGCCCATGGCCACTACTACTTGGGCGGCCGGCGGCCGGTCGTGTGTGCAGGAGCCGAGAGGGATTGGGCGGCCTGCAGGCCCCAGGCCCTCCTCAGGCCTCGGCCAGGACGGAGAGGGCTAAATATCTAATCACATCCGGAAAGCCTCCCTTTTCGCAACTGCAAAAGGCGGCGACCGACCTTATTTCACAGAAAACTTTGCTCGACGCGAAAAACATGCCAAAGAAGAAGACAAAACGGATATAAGAGAATATCGTGTCGTTAACTTTTGAAAAAAAAATGTATATATAATCCGTATTGTAACGATGAGAAGAGAGTTCTTTACTGTCCTCTCCTCTTCCCGACCCTTACTTGAGATTAATAATGATGACGACAGCCAATGGGGCGGGGCGGGGCCGAGTGGTCTTTGGCGGCCGGGGCGTCTCGATACAGAGCGCCACTCGGGAGCCCGGCGGAGCCCGGCGCAGCCCGGGCCAGCGACTTGACAACCGAGTAACGACCGGGCCTTGCAGGCCAGGCAGGCCTCCTCCCAGAAATAACAAGCAGCAGGCAGGAGGCAAGCGGGTCTCGGTCCAGCCCCGGCCTCCGCTCGGGCTCTGCGCCTCGGCCTTTGTTCAGGCCCACAATGCCGGCCGGACCAAGACGGTGCTCCGTCGTCCGCCACCTTATCTTGTTACCCCGGCCACATTATATTCATCACATTGCCCCATTTCCCTTTTTTTCCCCATCCTGTATTTTTTTTGGTTTGCATCTCTCCGCGGGCGCCGCTCGAGGTTGCTTTTTTCCCGGTCAGTTCTCCTACTCCGCTCGGCTCTCCGCTCCCCCCATACCCACCGCGAGGCGGAGCTCCGCGCCCTTTTGTTGGCGAGCAGCTGCGTCAGCTCCACAGATC
>NW_026270076.1:0-1597 GCF_000697945.3 Frankliniella occidentalis | reverse complement strand
ACGCAACGGCGCGCAGCACGGCCCTTCTGTCGGGATGAGGCAAACCGGTTCAGTGGCCTACACGCTAAATACATACGTAAGCTTGCGTGGATGGGTCTGGGTCCACCCGGCCCCTCCACTGTACGGACTCTTACCTCTCCCCACCCCACCCCCCACCCCCTTACTCTCCGCTTCTCTACCCGCGGGACCGAGTTGGAAATAGAGAGCACACACACGCACACCCCGAAACATGTGTCGGCAGCTGAGGACGCGAGCGCACGGGGGACCGGTAAACTCATACAGAAGGGCCGAAAGTAAAAGGAGAGCGAGAGCGTCAGCCAGCTGCACACAGCGTCGATTGAGCACAACTTTGGCCGCGCGCGCGTGTGTGTTTGTGTTTTATGATTGCATTCCTGGGCAATCCAGTATAAAACGGAAAGAGAGCCCGGGCAGGCTGCAGCGCCGCACACACGGGGGAGAGGGAGCTGACTGCTGCTGCTGCTCTCTCCCCCACGGCCCGCCCGCCCGTCCGTGTGTCGGTCGGTCAACACGATAAGGGCCACTGCAATGCTAGAGACTCGCACCCAGCAGCAGGCAGGCCAGGCCGAGCCGGACCAGGCCAGACCAGGCCCTCCCCAATAACAATCGCAAACACAACAGCCTGGCGTCGTCGGACGCGTTGCACCGAAGGGGCGACCGTGGCGAGAGGAGGGGGAGGGTAGGGGGAAGAGGGAGGAGAGGAGGAGATAGCGTCACGTGCGGGGCACGGCGGCGGCCGCCGTGGGGCCGGAGCACGCGAGAGAGTTGCTGCCGCAGGCGCGCGGCCATTGCGCATATCGCTCTGTGTCTGTGAGCGGCTGGCTGGCCTGGGCCGGGCCCGGCTGGGCACTGGGCGGGCTAATGAGTCGCCCCTCATAGAACTAATTACAACCGCAGCGCCCCTCGGGACGGGGCGGGACCGGCCGACCGGCCGCCGGGACAGTCGCCAGGCGCCTCCTACTCGCGGCAGTGTAGCCAAATGTACAAACGGGATGACGAAAACGACGTTAGAGGGAAAAGATGCGCCCGAAGCAATTGTCATCGAAATGGAAACGAAAAGTGCGGAGGATATTGGCGAGGATGAGAGCGTGCGCAGCGCAGAGCGAGCGCTCGGGAGAGGGAGAGAGGCGGGGAGAGACGGAGCGAGAGAGACAGGGTGGGGCGGGCAAGGAGATACTTCTAGACGCTTCGGCAGTGCCGGGGACTTCGCAGGTATATGGGCACGGCACGGGTCCCGAGGCAGGGTGGACCGAGCGGCGCGAAGCGTTTTAGCACGCCGTCGTCGACCCGCAGGCCCTGCTACACTTGCCCATTAGCTGGGTGATGCCCTGGTGGGCACGCCCAGAGGCTCCTGCGCGCTCGTCAGGTTGCCATTGACGCCCCACCCGGCGTCCCCGCGCGTCCCGCTCACCATCACCCGGTCCCCAAGCAGCCCGAGCGATATAGTTGGCAGTATACGTCTTGCCCGAGGTGCGGCGCGGCAGGGCGCGGGGCGGCCGACTCAAGAGGGTTTCGCATGGCTTAACAGACCCCGATAATTTCGAGGGTGTGCTTTGCCCGTTGCTGCTTGCCCCGCCCC
>NW_026270075.1:4154-6189 GCF_000697945.3 Frankliniella occidentalis | reverse complement strand
TAACTCGCAGAAGTGCAGCGGACGCGATGCGAGGCGTGGCGATGTTCACGGCGATGACCGTGTCCCTGGCCCTGCTCGTGTTCTTCAGCCAGCCTATGTACGGACTTGGCCGTGGCCGACGAGACTCCGCTGTTGCTCTGGCCGTTCGTGCCCCACGCTGGGCCCTGGGGCGCGACCTGCGGCCGGCTGTTCTGGGGGTGCTAGACTTTCTTCGCCGTCGGCTCCATCTGTCACAACCAGCAGCCGCAGCCCCAGAGCGTCGTGGAGGCCAGCCGCGCTGGCCGCGCAGAGCCAGAGGCCGGGCACGGTTGTGACAGATGGAGCCGACGGCGAAGAACGTCCAGAACCTCCAGAACAGCCGGCCGCTGGTCGCGCCCCAGGGCCCAGCGTGGGGCACGAACGGCCAGAGCAACAGCGCAGTCTCGTCGGCCACGGCCAAGTCCGTACATAGGCTGGCTGAAGAACACGAGCAGGGCCAGGGACACGGTCATCGCCGTGAACATCGCCACGCCTCGCATCGCGTCCGCTGCACTTCTGCGAGTTAGAAGAGAGGCCTCGATAAGGAAGGGGGGGGGGGTGCACCGGAAACCCAGGTGTGTGAATGTCGCACACTTTAGTTCACACCGCTTTTCGTTTCGACTTCGTTCAGGTAAAATGCGAGGACGCCGATGTAAAGCTATGCACAAGCACAATATGTCGCGGTGCGAAGGGCTGCGCCAGCCCTCGATGGCGGAGCCCAGGATGCTAGCGTCGGACCCCAACCCCGACCGCTCGTCCTAAACGGCACTAAACGAGACCTCTCTGAATCGGGGCGCTCGGCCGGCTGGCGCCGCAGCCTTCTCCTGGCCCATCAGGAGCTTGTCCAGCTCGGAGCGCTCCCGGCCCGGAGCGCGGGGACGCCGACGGCGGCCGGCCATGTCCGGGGCGCTGTGAAACCGAACTGGTGACGGGGACATGGCGGCAGAGGATGCCAGGCTGGAGTCGGCCTGCTAGCCGGGCAGACTGACCAGCAGCGTGCCCTGCTTGGGCTACTCCTTGGGTTACACGCTGTTCTCTCGGATCATGGGAAGCCGTGGGCGCGGGGGTGCCGTCTCTGGCGGCAGGGACACCGGCACGGGGGCCATTGGGGTGACGTGAATCGTGGCCGCGGGGGACTCCGGCGAGCCTAGCAAGTGCAGCAGGTCCGAGTTTGAGCTCACGATCTCTGCGTCCCGGGTGGCCTTGCTCTTGTCCGTCTTCACGGCAAGGGCCGCCACCTCTTGTCAAAACAGTTCCGAGTTTCACATTAAAGCATTCCGGTAAATCTGAAAAGAAGAAAAATGAGGGGAACAACAAAACGGAAATCACTCTGCTGGAACATGGTGACACCCTTGATCATGTTCCCCGCATTCTTCATTCACAACCTCACCGCCTGCACGCTAGAGCGCGCCACCGACCGAGAACTACTACGTTTCTTGCGCGTCTGCCCCCCTCCCTCGCCTCGCCTCACCTCAGACAAAACAAAACACAAAACAAAAGCAGTCCGACTTCGGCCAACAGACATGGCGTCGGCGCTGACTAAAGTTGCAGTTTCTAATCAACCTTTAACTTTAGTTTCTGTGCTGAACACTGTGATGTCAGTGGGTGCAGTTACCGAATTGTGACCGCCTGAAATTTGTGCTTCATTCTTTGTGGAAAACTGATACGTTTTACGGGAGCCAGTGGTTTAAACTACTCCTGCTAATAAAGGCTGTGATTGGGGTTATGAAGTCAATGCCATGGATTACTATTCTCTACAACTTGTATTGTTGCCCAAGTAAGTTGTTACCTGTCGTCTAAGGCAGGTGGAGCGTGGATATACCAACACTATGGAACACTGCAAACATTATTCATTACTCATGGCAATTTGCACACGTAACAGACTTATTCAGGCGTTGGTAAATAATTTGTGAGCAAGAACGCAGCGTAGCCACCTGACTTATTATAAGCAGTGGGTAAGAGAGCTGTACTATAATGCAATGTGTGAGATATGTTCTGGAGCTCAAACAGAGAAAAT
>NW_026270075.1:0-3850 GCF_000697945.3 Frankliniella occidentalis | reverse complement strand
GGTGGTGGGGGGCGATGCTGGTGGTGTTGGGGAGAGGAAGGGGGTGCTGCGGCGCGGGGGGCCCGCCACACTGACAAGCTAATGGATGACACGCTCATCACGCGTCCCGGAGACGTCGCTGGCGCGCAGACTTTTCGGACGTGCATTTTTGTCAGGGGGTGGTGGTGGGCGTCTGAAAGGGCCGCGGAGGGGGACGAAAGCGGGAGGAGGCTCTGAGTGGGGTATAAGCGGGGCGCGCGCGGCGCACCTCGGACGCGGCCTCCTGAGCGGTTTGCGTGGAGGGTTGGTGACCCCCCCTTCCTCTCCTCCCGGTTAAGCGCATTTCACCGCCTCTCATTCTCGCTCGAGTGCGTGTAGTGAAGATCCACGCGAGCCGCGCGCGTCGCGGCCGCGAGCATCGGCTGTTTCTCGCTCTCTTCCTCCCTCACACTCTCTTGCTCTATCTCTCGCTCTCTCATCCGCTTTATAGGGCCGTTGTTGTCGGTGTATATCTCGGCTGCGCAGCGTGTGTGCGTGTGTGTGTGTGTGTGTGAAAGACGGGGCGCACGGTGGAACGAACCCTCGCGGTGGCAGTGGCCATTTCATCCCGCAGCGACCAGCAGGCAGCAGCAGTAGTAGTCTCGGGAGACGCAATGAAAGCTGCCCGCCTGTCGATACGTGTACACCGGGCCTATTAGCACCGGCCTCTGAGAGCCGCGCGGCAGGGCAGAGCGGAGTAATGTGTGGGACGTTGGAGCAGGACCAGGAGGGCAGCTCGATGTGTGTTCTGGGGGTGGGGGTTGGGGGTTGGAAGTGTTCTCCAGACCGATATGATGGATCGTGTAACCGGTTCACGCGAACACACACACACAAGCGTGCTTGCTCTCTGCCTCTCTCTCTCTCTCTCTCTCTCTCTCTCTCTCTCTCTCTCTCTTCCATACACACACACACACACGAGAGAGGAGAGAGAGAGAACACTTTCCTTTTCATTCGCAGCTGGCTCACGGCCCTTTAATTCCCTCCCGCCGTGGAAATTCAGCGCGCTGCACTGGCGTCGTGGCGCGGTGGCGTGGCGTGCGGGGCGTGGCGGGGCGTGGCGGGGTGTGGCGGGTCGTGGCGGGGTGTGATTTACCGCCCCAGGCGGACCCAATCACTCGCGCGCTGCCTCCGACGCTGATTCTCCCAATACTGTCGCACTGCGTCGTATTTTGCGCCTTTACTAGGCCTGATAGCGAGAGGGAGAGAGACAGACAGAGACAAACAGACAGAGAGGCGGTGGCGGCGGAGGGAGGAGGCGGTGAAGAGAAAGTAGAAAAGAGGGAGAAATGTGGAGGGTAGAAAAAAATTAAATAGATGAGTTCTTTCAGTCGTTTCATGTGACCGTTACCACTCTTTCTCGAGTCTCTCGAGTCGCGCTGAAAATTAAGTAGTGAGACACGGGAGGGCGACCCCTCTTCTCGCTCCCCATAGCGCGCCCCTCCAACTGCGCCCCTCCCGGCCCTCCTTCAGGTGAGAGAGGCTGGGCTGCTGGCTACTCGCTTTGTCTTCTCCCCGGGCGTAAATCTTTTGACGAGGAGAGCGCCGGCCGGAGCAGTGGCGAGGCGTAGCGCGCGGTTGAGCACGGGGAGTGGGAGGGGGAGTTTGCGTCGTCTCCCTCTCTCTCCTGCCGTACTCGTCTCGGCGCCCGCGCCGTTCGCTGGACGGAGATGGAGCGTGGGGTGCGCGCGCCCGTGCTCTTGGCAGGTGCACGATACTACCCGCGAGGAGAGGTACACGGCTCTTATTACCGCCATCACGTCGTCACGTCCCGTCGTGCCGCTGACTGCGCGTAAACTACACGGTTGATGATGGGCCCGGGGGACGGCCGACCGTGAAATGGAAAGACGAGAGAGGTATACGCGCGTTTGCGTAAACAAAAGTTTTTTTTTCGTTCGCGTGTTATGACGCGGTTACGTCGTACACTGATGAAACCAAGTGCTTATTCCACGGACGGTAAACACTCGCGCTCGGCGTGTACTCGGCCCGCAACATGGGCTGACGAGGCCTTCAACGTGGTGGTTGAGTGCGTCAAGAACTTGCGCCAAATGGAGGGCCGCACACAGCTCCGTCGCCGCCCGTTGCAGGGGCATGGAGGGCGCCCTGGTACGAGCGAAGCGGGGCCGAGGCAAGCCGGGCGCCTGGAGGGTAGGCCGCCTACCAGCAGCGGTGTGTCTCGCAGCGTGTGGTGCCTACTTAGCAGGCGCTCCACGACGGAGCTTGAGCAGGGCAATGCTGCTGGAGGCGAGGTAGAGAGAAGTTTTGGAGTGACAGGAAGGGGAGGCAGGCCCCCACAAGAAGTGACGCAGGCTGCCGCATTTATGCACTCTGCGCCACTGTTCAATAGGGACACGGTCTTTGTGGGGGGACTGTATAGGGAGCCGCAGCAAAAGCGAGGTGTGAGCTATAGTATCACATGCGGCCCCAGCAACAGCACCCCTCACGTTACCCCACCCCTCCGCCTCCCTCTCACTTCGTCGCTTCACCCCGCCACCTCTCTCCTCCAGGCCTTGCCATGCTGCCGCCATATCACGTACCCTATCGAACTGAAGCCCCGGGAAGAATCATTGTCTGAAAACTCCAATTCAGCCTGGCCACGCGTGCGTGTCGGAACCACTTTCCTGGCGGCCTCGCTTGCTGCACCCGCAAGCCTTTCCTCATGTGCCCTCCTCTCCAACCCCAGCAGGGTGACCGCTCCTCCAGATTGGGCTGTCTCTATCCAGCTCCAGCAGCGCCGCCGGCACCGCCTCATCCTTCATAGGCGCGCGCGTGACTGTCCGAAAGTAATACCTGGGCGAGATAGTGGCTGCGTGCGGCAGATGCTTCTCCGGCCGCCGCACACTGTTAAAATCCTACGAAGGAATGCTTTGCAATTGCGAAGGATTTTGATCCTTTGTAATTGCGAAGCATTTTTCTTCGCAATTGCAAAGCATTGCTTCGCAATTGTAAAAGAAAATGCTTTGCCGTAACAAAGGATTAGATGCAGAACATTACTTCACAGCATTTTAACGGTGCGTTTTGGCCCACGCGCCATAGAGGCTTGCAACGAGTGCACGGTAGTAAAGAAAAAGTTCCTTGAACTTTAAGAGCTGGGCCTAGCTTTCTACCTGGAATCTGAGACCGGGCTTTGAAATTCAAGGAACTCATAGCTCGGCCCGTTGCTGGTCTTTAACGCTCCAGCTCCTCAAGCCCCCCGCTTCAGCTCCTATACCATTCCAGTCTCAACTTCAGCATTGCTCGCAGCTCCAGCCCCTCTTTCCCACTCCACCTTCTTTGCGCCCGTCGCGCCGCTGCAGCCGTCGCACGGTACGTAAGGACGTAAGTGCGCTTCTAGAGGAGCGCGGGTGGAGTGAGGGCGCCATTTATACGGGTAAAGTTTCCTCCCGCGGAAGAATATTCCACCTCTAAATGTACATGCATGAGAGAGAGAGAGAGAGAGAGACAGACAGAGATAGAGACTGACTTTCTTCAACCGTGTAGTACGAGGAGGCGCACGCGCACGTGCAGGCGTCCTCGTGAGTCTGCCTGCAGGATAAGGATAAGGCTAAGAGGAGCTGAGAGGGGACGAGAAAGATAGAGAGAGAGCCACACAAAAGGCGGAAGAGGCCTCTCTGGCGTTCACTTGTGCGGAGCCGCCCGTCCGCCCCGTCCGCCGTGGGACGGATTGATTTCCACTCAAGTTTCCGACGCGTGAATGTGGAATCCCTCTGGCAGCCAGACGTGTGCCTCCGACTCGGATAAAGACGTGCTGGCGGATAGACAGTCCAAACTCCTCTTTCACCCCCGTCCCTTCTCCCCTCTCTCTCTCTCTCTCTCTCTCTCTCTCTCTCTCTCT
>NW_026270074.1:2690-3786 GCF_000697945.3 Frankliniella occidentalis | reverse complement strand
GAGAGAGAGAGAGAGAGAGAGAGAGAGAGAGAGAGAGATCGAAAGAGTTCTGACAATGGAGCGGGGGGAGGGGGGTGGACTGTCCCTCGGGATAGGCGGCACATATTCAGTAGCAATGCTCACCCTGTGTCAATATGCGAGCAAAATAATCGGACTACCATGGATGGCAGCGAGAATGGCGGCGATGAGCGGGTCCATGGGCTGTGTCCAGCATCCCTTTGAGCCGGCCGCCCCGCAGTCACAGAGCGGGAGCAGCGAAGCCCCCCGGAAACAACAAACAGACTCGCGGGATGGCCACTGCTTTCGCAATATGAGCAGCGGGCGGGTGCACACAACAGACAGCAGCGGTCCGAGGAGGGTGTCGAGCTGGGCTGGCGCGGGTGGTTGGGTGGGGTTGCGCAACAGCTACGGAGAGAGAGAGAGAGACAGACAAACAGAGCAGAGCGAAGACAAGTGTTGGTTTAGCAGCATTGTCGGGTGGTAAATTGGCGCCCGCCCGCCTACCGTTTTTCATTTGTTTGAATCCCCCGCCGTGCCACCAGGCCTCGGCGGGTGCGGGAGCACCACGGCAAGTGCACGGCGTGTGCAGGCCGGGCCACCCGCGCGGGTGCAGGCGGTGGCTGGGGTTTTCGCACCACCTGCGCACCACCCGCGCACCACCCGCGCACCGCACCCAGGGAGCAGCGAAAGAGCAGCGTGAACGCAGAGTTTACCTAGTCATATCTTCTATCCACATTCACCTTCCTCTTGCTTTTTGTCTGTCCGTCCGTCTGTCTGTCTGTTTGTTGGTCTGTCTGTCTGGCTGTTGGTCTATCTGTCTGTCAGTTGGTCTATCTGTCTGTTGGTCTGTCTGTCTGTTGGTTTGTTGGTCTGCCTGTTGGTCTGCCTGTTGGTGTTGGTCTGCCTGTTGGTCTGTCCGACTGTCCGTCTGTCAGTCTGTCTGGTCTGTCCCTCTCACTTTGCGGTTGTCGCTCACCCTCCCCCTGGCCGCGGTGCTCATCCCTTCACCTTCCCGTCGGTGAGGCAACAGCGTGCTGCTCCTTCGGCCGCCCCTTTGGCCTTTACCCCGCCGTGACCTTGGCTCACCCCCCCCCCC
>NW_026270074.1:0-1051 GCF_000697945.3 Frankliniella occidentalis | reverse complement strand
GGCCTACCGCAGTAGGCGGGAGGCGAAAACTAAACGCTTCCATTAAGGAAGGCATTGCATGTCTCTACCCCTCCCTCGCCAAGGCCTTCCAAGACAACCACGCAGCCAGCAGACTCACTGTGGGACTTGTACGGACAACTTATGCCCACTTAATCAACTTAGGAGCCTCTCTCTCCCCCCTCCCCCCGTCTCTCTCTCCCTCTCTCCGAGCCTCAAAGACAGGCTGATGACACGCAGCTCGGTGTGGCTCGCGGGGCACAGCGCGTCTCTTGTCCGTACCGCTTCAACACAACGGCGCCATTGTTCCTCTGGTCGGTCCGTTCCCAGCCCCCCACCCCCCCCTCCCCGGTCAAGAGTGTTTCGTATCATCTATGGCGCTGGACCTCCCCCACCCCTTTTTCCTCCCCGAGTCCCGAGGCGAAGAGCGAGTCGGATGAGCAGGGGCTGACTGAGCGGACAAGGTGGTGGTGGTGGTGTTAGCAGCGAAAAAACGATGCGAATTTTTTTAAAGAGTTATTTACCCAGGTTTGGCATTAAAATCCAGTTCGTGGTACTTTTCCTCAAATTTTCGAATTGTAACTGTCATGTTTTGCGACGATTTTGCCATTGAACACTGGGAAAAACAAAGGCAGGACTATAAGCAAAGGCATTAAAACTAAGCACCACTACGAAGGTAACTTAATGCCCATGAATTTTCAAAAGGAGCTTAATTTTTATACGTTCTGACATTTTCATGCCTTTGCAAATGAATTAAAAAATTAACACCCCTAAAAAGGCCTACAGTTTAGAAAACAAAAAGTTTGCATGAAGTTTGCAAATCCTCTGGTCTGTTGTCTCCTCTACCCCGGTGTAGAGTGCGATTGAAAGGCATTCAAGTAACACGATTCTAAGTGAGAAAGAGAGCACGATAGAGAAACACACCCCCTCTCTCTCACACACTCTCAACCTGGTATTTAGAAGGTGAATGAACACAAACAAAGCTCAGTTGCGATTGGTGCACACGGCAGAAAGAGAGAGAGAGAGGGGGGGAAAGAGAGAGAGAGAGAGAGGG
>NW_026270073.1:6804-7179 GCF_000697945.3 Frankliniella occidentalis | reverse complement strand
CTGCAGTACACCTTGGTCCTACACTTATAACTGTAGGACACCATGGTACTGCACTTATAAGTGTGATACTGTACGACACTTGAGTTTCCAGAGTACTTTCTATCCTGCTGATTCCTATGGAGGTGTACCCATGATTCCCAGGGTTGTTGCCCCTCGTTTTTCTCTTTTTTACAGACGCAATAAAATGCGGGAAAATCATTTTCGGCTCGTGAATGCATTGAATTTTGAGGTCATCATTGCACTAAAGTTTACAGTGCTGGCGTCTATAACACGCCGTCGCTGCGTCCTCGGCGTCCTCGGCTCCTCCCCCATCCGGACGAGGCCCTTAAAGACCTCTAAGCTACAGCGTCGGGGTGATAACAGCGACATGATGAA
>NW_026270073.1:0-694 GCF_000697945.3 Frankliniella occidentalis | reverse complement strand
TTTTTTTTTTTTAAATGTTTAGTTTGCATGCCCTGTCCGTAGTCTTGTATGTTCCACCGAGGAAAAGGTAGGAAAAAGGAAGGCGCAGGGCGGGGGTAGACAAGACACTGCTAGGCTGAATTAGACAGGTGTTGCGGGCGACGCACCGTATCGCGGCGTGGCGGGGCGTGGCGCGCCGGGGGTCATGACTGCGCACCGGGGCCAGCGATCAGGGGCACAGCACGCCGCGCACAGCACGCCGCGCCGCGCACGCACGTGAAAAAGGTTGACGTGAATTATACACCGACTTATCGACCGGGATCGGTCGAGTGCACGTTAGGGCCAGGGGCGGGCGCGCAGGGCCGGGCCGGGGCAGGGCCGTGGCTCCCCCGAGGGCGCTGCTCAGCGTACAAGGGACCCTCCACATACGGCTGCACAGGGGTGGCGGCGCCCCACTGCACACGACTGCACCGGAAATAAAAGCCCAGACAAGAAAACAATCATCAGCCTCTTTGGTTTTCTTGACCGGCGTATTATTTCGAATCGCAATGCCTTCTTGCGCCGCGCGCTCTTATAACGTTAATCTCAGTCGTCCGTGATACCCCCTGCCCCCCTCCTTCTGGCCGACAGTTAAAAGTGTAGGACACCATGTGTACTACAGTTTTAAGTGTAGGACACATGGTGTCCGACACCTCAAGGTGCCAGCTAACGCAAG
>NW_026270072.1:2403-3263 GCF_000697945.3 Frankliniella occidentalis | reverse complement strand
AACACATTTTTGGTTTTCTTTTATCCTGAAGAACAACTTTACAGAGAGAGATTTCCTTTTTAGCCCCCTAAACATTCACAGCAATGTGTTTTATCAGTGCTTCACAGAAAACCTTAAAATTTTGCCATGTTTTGTGATTTATTTAATTTTCAATGAGAAATTTTACTGTCTATTGCACATATCTCTCTGTAACTTTGTTCCCTGTACAGAAAAGTATTTTTCCTCTTATTATAAACACACTCACACTGAATCTAATGCGCAAGTGATTTTTCAAAGATCAGAAAACATAGTATCGTGAAGAACGACTTTAAACCTTAAACATGAGCTTATATCATAAAGTGGCATTTCGAAATTAAAGTAAAAGTAAAGACCCGAACAAAGACCAAGCATGCATTGGCAGAGAAAGGGCGCAGGAACATTTTAAGCACAGAAAACAAGTTCAATCATTTTATGATTTTCGCATAAATTTTCACCCACACCTCACCTTAATTTACTATAATTTTACCAAATCACACATCAAATATTTCAATGGTGTTTTATATTTGGTTCTAGCGAATTTCGGGACTCATGTCAATTTTAAATCTAAAATAATGTCCTAAAATGCTATGAAACTGACCAGCAATCGGATATTCGAAAGGAGGCGTTTCTGTGGTCGGTCGATGGCCATTTTACCATCCGAAAACTATTTTCGTAACACTTTCGTAATTTTGAGACTAAAAACACTTTTGTGAGATTATCGGTTTTCGAGGATTGGAAAACCTACACTGTTAAAAAAAATCCTGGGATTTCACGGAGGAACAGTCGTGAAAAGTATTGCCAAAGTCCTTTGGGATTTCCCAAAGAACTTTGTAGATTTCACG
>NW_026270072.1:0-768 GCF_000697945.3 Frankliniella occidentalis | reverse complement strand
CTCCCCCCCAATCCCCTTTCCCCCCGGTAATCATTAGCGGACATGTGCCCTTAATTCGCTCTTGTTATTTGAATTATACTGGGAATGGGGCGAAAGAAAATCCAAGTGACGTGAACTTTGTGCGGCCGAGCCCTTGTCAGGCGCAGCCACAGTCCACTCCGTGGCTCAATTAGGAACCGAATATGCATTTTCCCTCATTATTATTTTTTCTTTTAAAAAGTAACTCGTGCGGCTGCGTGCAGTCGGCCGCCCCGCCGCCCCGCCGCACCAACCGACCGTGAAACATGTGGACCGCTCGACTATTATTACAATGAAAGCTACAAAAAATTGCGCGCGTATGGTAAACCCTTCCCAGGGCGGTCGCGGCGTGCGGCGACGTCCCCCCACCCGTCTGCCCCGCTGTAGTCTCAGATGCTTCCCCCACCCCCCTCCTCACTCCGTCCTTCTGCCGTCCTACAATTTTCGTGTCTCGGCGCACCTATCCGAGTTGGCCGTGTCTAAATAATGTTATGTGCAGCCCTTTTCTTTTTACAGTCTACTCTGCTGTGTAATTAATAGCATGCAAATGAGCTTCCGAAAGTTGGTTGATGATGGGAACGGCACCTCGTAGGGCGCCTGCGCCAGCGCCTGCGGCACGCGCGCATGCCCTGCAAATGCACTGCTAGATTTCTTTTTCCGGAGCCCCCCCTGCCCCCCTCTTGGCCACCAAAGCGTCACTCTCCTGAGTGCGCCCTTCCCCAGCACCGCCCCCGCCCCGCCCCCTGGCCC
>NW_026270071.1:4655-5342 GCF_000697945.3 Frankliniella occidentalis | reverse complement strand
AGACATTGTTTTTGCTGTGTTTGTCCGCCCAGCTCAGAAAGATAGCCGCTTTTCTGGCACGCCCAGGGAGTTCGGGTAGATGAGGACAACGAGTAGACCAAGGGGATATTTGAGAGGATGCGTGGTAGCTATTGCAAGTCGTGAATGATTTGTTACAATAAATGCTCATACTTACAACACCACCAAATCCGTCAGGCTTGTTTCCTCCGCCACCGGAGCCGCCATCAGGTGGGCCACCACCACTGCCACCGTCCCCAGGTGGTCCGCCATCACTGCCGCCGTCCCCAGGTGGGCCAGGTGGGCCGCCATCGCCACCACCACCACCACCTCCAGCTGTTGCGTTTTGGCCTCCATAGATATTTATTCCTACAAAGTCGATCCTGCCTGAAATGTGTTAATATTTCATGATAATGCACCTTGGGTTCTAGTAAGCTACTTAAATGTCAGCCAATTCAAAACGAAGACCAACTAATTACCTTTAATTAACTCCTTTTCCTCGTCGGTGAATGGTGCTTTGGATGCCCTAACAGCTTCAGGGTAGTCACCAAAGACCAGAGCATCAATCGTGAGGCCGATACCCGTATTTACATTAGAAGTCTCAGAAGCTGTTTTGTCTTCGTCCTTGTCACTTCCAGGACGTGAAAATTGAGGACCTGATCCGAATCCTACCGAACCTGTCCGAAAAAT
>NW_026270071.1:0-430 GCF_000697945.3 Frankliniella occidentalis | reverse complement strand
AATCATGGACAGTGGATTGAAAATACATACAGGTTTTAGGGACTATCAATTCACAAAGTTGTGCGGTTTCGGAGCTTGGGACAACACTAGAACATTAACCGTTATTTTACAACGTTATATGTATGTGAAGGATATAGCCCTACTCTTATGTTACACCAGTAACGTTGTTGCAACGAGCAACGCAACGTGTACACGCTAAAAGCGATGTCTCATTTTTTGAGGGAAAGGGGAAAATTTTGAGGGACTCCCAAATTTGAGGAAAACTCCTTCGATCTCGCCTCCGATTTCGAGGAATCTTCTCAAAAATGTGGAAAAATCCCACATATTTTTAAGGAACCTTGCTTGAAATCTGAGGAGATTTCCTCGAACAAAGAGAGTTCCTTAAAGTTTTCCCTTTTCCCTCAAAAAATAAGACATCGTTTTTACCGTG
>NW_026270070.1:5527-6520 GCF_000697945.3 Frankliniella occidentalis | reverse complement strand
TGGCGGGCGGGTTCCCAACACAAAGGTTTTACTTAAATTATGCTGTTTACAGCTAATTCTGTAGTGTATCTACCGGAGACAGAGAAGGTGCGAAAGCAATATCCGCTAGTTTTCCCCAAGCTCGTTGAGAATATGCTTGAAATGAGTGAGGGGAGTGGGGAGCAGGCTGCGATGGTTGCACCTCATGAGCCATCCTCTGATTCAGGTATGTACTTTCTTTCCTACTGTCACATTTCCCAGGTATTTGATACTATGAAGGGTCCATTATATTTGTTACTATTATGACTCTCTTTTATCGCAGCTGATGGGACTGGGGTGTCGCCTAACAATATAGCTAAGTGGCATGACGATGATGCTGTTAAGCAGCTCATACATTTGAGGAAGAAGGAACTTCTTCCTATGTTTGAGAGCACTACTATGTCTAACACGAGAAAGTGGGAAAAGCTTGCCCAGATTCTAGCTTCTAAAAAGCCTGGAGCCAAGTACTGGACTTTCACATGGAAACAATGTGAAAGTAAGTGGAAGGATTTACAAAAAAATTATAACCGAGTAAAGGACAATATGGGTGCTAAAAGCACTGGTGAGACACCAGTGCGATTCAGATTTTTTGAAGATATGGATGAGGTTGGTAAGAACAGCCCCACCGTTAAACCCCTGTCCACTGCAAGCAATATGGATATGTCGCCAAACAGTGACTCTTCTTCTTCGAAGAGCATTGGTTCTAATGATGAACCACCTAAGAAGAAAACCAAGCTCGAAAAGAAATATGAGGAGCTTCAAGAAGCAGTTCAAACCAAAGAAGAAGAAAAGGAGGCTGCCAGAGAACGGCGCCACCAAGAAATGATGAGAGTGCAGTTAGAATCAATTGCAGCGTACAAAGATATAATGGGTCGTCTACTTGAAAAATTGTGAAGTACTTTTCCATTCTGTCTATTCCTTATTTTTTACCTGTGCCAAAACATTTGTTTGTGCCAAAAATGTATTTTGAGTTAT
>NW_026270070.1:0-337 GCF_000697945.3 Frankliniella occidentalis | reverse complement strand
TTCTGCAACTCCGAAACGCATGACATTGTCTAGAAGCTTCTTGCTTTCAGAAATAGCAAGAGCCAGGATAATTTTCTTTCTGGCGTCCATAACCTCGGTTGAAAACATAAACAACGTGACCCTCTCCTCACCCTCTCTCGCCGTTCGAGAAGTGGCGGCTCCCTCATCGCCCTCCGAGCTCCCTTACCCCCACCACTACTGTCCCCTACCGCCTCTCAGGCGGGGAGTTCTCGAACGCAACCCAATGCGGTAACACGGCCCACGCCCGGCGAACCGCCCGACTGGCCCTACGTGGTATTGAGTAATAGGTACATGTAAAGGGCCCAAAGGGAATAGC
>NW_026270069.1:7329-8396 GCF_000697945.3 Frankliniella occidentalis | reverse complement strand
GGGGGGGGGGATGGCGTGCCCAGTAGAGCTCAGCACGGTGGAGACCAGTCATCTTTACCTTAATTACCCAGAGAACACGAAAATGTCACGAATAGGTCATTTTTGGTCATTTGACGTCAAAATGACCGTCTTTTAACCTAAATTTTGACCTTTCTCGTGACCAAATTAGTCCTTTTGATGTCAATATGACGTCCTCGTGAGTTTTTCGTGTTTATTGGGTTAGGCGCCCTTTACAAAGCAGTTTCGCAATGTCACGCGTAGTAGGTACTTTGCATTTTGGAGTTGTTGGAGTCCCCGCAGCAGGCACTGTTAAAACCTTGCAAAGCAAAAGTGGCCAAATCCTTTGCAATTGCGAGACAACATGATTTGAAGTTGCGAAGCAAATGCTTTGGAATTCAAAAAATATTTGGCATTTTGCTATGCGAGGTCTTCACTCTGCGTCGTGCTACAGTGTCCAGATGGTGGCCACCAGCACGACCCCGCACCCCGGCCGAGGGCAGAGCGGCCCTGCGGAGTGGAGCCAACGACCCGGACCCGCAGGGAGACTCCATATTCAGGATGAGAACATCTCGGGTGCGATGATCCCCCTTACTCTCGCTCGCGAGCCGGCCCGGCCGGCCCTGCGCTGCCCACGGGACCGCGCGTAGGGCGGGAGGCTCCCCCGGTCCATGACCCCCAGCGGCACAGCGCGCGCAAGCTGCACCCCCCAGAGATCCCTTGATCCCTAGGAATCGATTATTAAATATAGCAAAAGGAAACGATGATACGCTCTTGACACTAAACATTTATCCTGTAATTTATCTTCTTGAGTTCATTATTGTGCGTGTTTCAAGCAGAATGCACCCAACTTAAGCGCAATGCACTCAAGTACGTAGACGAAAAATGGACGAAAATCAGGAAAACATACAGATACGGCGGATTATTGGTTCCCATCTGACTCGAGTAATGCGGCGAATGCGGTGAATCATATACTACTAGCTATATGTGCGCCAGACCACGTCTCGCGTAACAGGCTTCGCGATATCTCACGAAACACTGTTACGCTGCGACGCGCCTGGCGCACATAT
>NW_026270069.1:0-1891 GCF_000697945.3 Frankliniella occidentalis | reverse complement strand
CCTCTTCTCCCACCCTCTTTCTCCCTCTCTCCACGTTCAAGCCAATTATGAGCGACAAAGAGGGAAGCTCGTCCGCGCGTCCGGGCGGGGCGGAGCGGTGCTGGAGGCGTATAGGTATACTTTAGGCACTCCCCGCCCCGCCACGCCCCGCCACGCCCGGCCACGTCCTCAACGTCCCGCCACGTCCCGCCACGCCACGGGAGCCTAACCACTAACTTCTCACCATGTCGGCAGGCAGCATAGGCAGGCAGTAGCCCAGGACCCAGTCGCTGCACGCCGGGGCCGAGCACCGCGATGTTGCCCTATGGCGCTAAGGACCTGCTACATCCAACAAGGACGGAGCTATAGGGGAGGCATAGGAGAGCGATCAGGCGACAGCGCGCGCGTCTTGACTTAAGAAAACCAGGCCACGAGCGACCTACGGTTCTTCTACTGCTGTTATGCTAATAGATGCTGATCGGGCGCGGAGAGACACCACCTACAAAATCAAGAGTGACCTCTCAGCAGCAACGCCCCCCCCCCCCTGCCGGTCCTTGGCCTAGCTGCAGGACAACACGTGACCAACTCAACACGAGTCCCACGCCGAGTGGGCTGATGTTGCTGCTGTGGAAAGTCGCTCGGCCCCGGCAAGCAGGACGGTGGCAGTGCCGGGGCAGAGATAGTTGTGGGCCACAAGCACGAGAGGGAGGCGGCCGGGGCGGCATTTTCCAAAGAGCCCGGGGAACTTGCTCTACGCGCCCCGCGCCCCGCCGCCGTCGCCTCGGATCGGTCCGCTGACGGGGTGGTGATGTGGAAACCTACTCGAAAAGGCACGTAAACACTGGGTGCCGTCTGCGCGTTCCATAAAAGCGTTAAGTCGCGTTAAAGGTTTTTGCCGGCTATCGGGGGCACCTAGGCAAGCCCCTGATCGGGCCGGACTAGGCTGGCCCGTGTGTGTCGAGCCGCGTTGTTTGTTGTAGAAACAGGCCTCGGGCCTGGGCGAGGCGAGCGCAGACCCGTTCATATGGAAGTCGACCCGAGGCAAATAAATACGGGCGCGCACATTATGGGTCTATCGGACATCAGGCGAGACCGAGGCAAGAGAATGTATAAGAAATGCCAAAAGGAGCCGACACCCTGTCCTGTGGCTCTGGCTCATAGCAGGAGCCTACCGCTGGCACTCGGTGGCTGAATGCAATGACCTGACCAATGTGACCGGCGACAGAAAGAAAACAAGACGGAGACATAAATTTTTGAGTTCGGCTCACAGAGTACACAAGCCTGGGCGAGCCGCGGTGCGGCAGTGGAGCCGAGCCTCCTTTAGCGCCCTCTCCTCGGCGGAGTACCGACACGGCACGGCAGTACAGTAGTGGGAGTGGGCCTGGAGCATGGCGGGCGAGAGGGAGAGAGGGAGAGAGTGAAAGGGGGGTGAAGGTGGGGGGAGGGGTAACGCGGACGCTTCTCCAACCTTCATACGACCTCCACGCCCCTGTCCTCCGTGCGCCGGGGCTGGGCTCTCTGCTCTCTCCCTCCTCACCCCCTTCCTCTCGATTAGCACGCACTCCTCACTTGTTTCACCCCTTGCACCCCCCTGTCGTCCCTCCACTGCAGTGCACCACCGGCTTCCGACAGCCTCGCGACGACGCCGTCAACGACGCCTCCTGGGGCCCATGTCAACGTCAACGCCCCCCTCTTCTCCCCTCCTCGCATTGCATTGCCGAGTAAATAAAGAAAATGTACAGCCGCCATGTTTAAAAATAGTCACGCATTATTAGCGGGATTATACAGCCACCACCAGCCACAGCCACCCCCCTACCCCACGATTTCCAAACCGCCGCCCGCACCCCCAACCCCCGTCACTCTCACTTTCATTTGACCTTCCGCACGCGCCGCCAAAGTCCCTCCCCGTCCT
>NW_026270068.1:7632-9071 GCF_000697945.3 Frankliniella occidentalis | reverse complement strand
TTCCCACAGAAGCGCCACGCCTGTTCGCCATAGCCACTGGGGCTCTCTGAGCAGGAGGATTAGATTAAGGCGCATTTCGCCAAATTAGGCCTATTAATCTGGCCGTCCCGTGTAAAGTACTGCAGTCCGCCGTCCGGCGGCGGCGGCCCGGCTGCGCTAGACAAGAGAAATCAGGAGGTGGGTGGGGTGGGAAAAGAGTGCCTATATTTTATCACGTAACGCAGTGGTTTTTTTAACGACTCTTCGCTTTTTTTACAGTGTAGCCCACCCACAGCCCAGCCCGTACATAAAAAAAATTCCCGCGTGCCCAAGTTTCATTTGCTCCGCTGTTTTATAAACTCTCTTGCCGCGGTGAATAACGGCGAATAACGGACTGGAATTTAAATGCTCCATCAAATAGGCGCCGGTTTCCATAATCTCCGCAAATATTAATGTAATGGGGCACCGAGGGAACGGGCGGGCGGGCGGCTTGTTAGAGATCTATACCCCCGTCTATGTGGAGTGCCGAGGGGCGCCTCCGCCCGCGCGTCAGGATGTCTTTTAATTAAAAGTGATGTATGCACGGCCAGAGCACGGGGCAGCGGCCTCCTCGTCCGGCTGAGGGGGCCTCTAGGCTTCTCTCTTCTCCTGCCCGCCCAGTTTCGCCCTGCGCCCCGACCGCCGGGCCCTCGAGCTTAGCCGGAGGTCCGTTCTAGAGTGGCTCCGGACGAGTCAACACCCGACTGCTGGGGTGGGTTGGTCTCCCTCTCGTCGCTGCAGGCATAAAGCCCCCGCACACTCAGACAATAACGGGAGACGTATCGAGAATAGGGGGCATCGGGAGTAGAAATGAACATCCTAACTGAATAAAAACGGCAAACGCGAGCGTTTTAGTCTGCAGTTCGTTTGGCTGTCCGGAAAAAGAAAGGTAAATGCGCCCTAATGAAAGTGGCGGAGTGGTTCCAGTGGTTTCGCTTACCTTTGCGTTCGTGGCGACTCCATCCATATATTTCACAGCGAGCCGAGCAGGCTAGTGCCGAGGTCGGGCTTCCCGTGCCACCATTGCGATGCAAATCAGATGGGCCAGTAGTGACACTCCCCGCACAGCCCCGGCACACGGAGGCCCGGGCCGGAGGGTGGAGCAGCTGGGCGCCTCATTAATGGATCATTTTCTGAGGCTACACGGCAGCAGCGCCGCTGCAGCGGACCCGCCCCTCTGTATCGACGGGGCTATGGGCCGCGCTGAAAGGGTGAGCTCGCTGAACTGTGGTGCCCTCCAGTGTCACCTCCCCCCCCCCTTCTCTATCTCCCTCCCGCTCGCTCGCCCCCCTCCTCCTTCGCCCTCTCCCTTTCCCCTTCGTCTTGCTGACAGTCCTTTCCTATCGGTCCCCAGGCGAACATGTCAAGTCGCAGGCTGCCCGATAAGTCTCTAAGGTAATTCTAATTGTTGTGAATAAATT
>NW_026270068.1:0-437 GCF_000697945.3 Frankliniella occidentalis | reverse complement strand
GGGCGTACTCCTCGTTAGAGCCGCAGCGACGCCGTCGTGCCTCTGGAACCCCCCGTATTACACAGGACAGCTTTTAGTGGTCGGCTAAATTAAAATGACTACCGTCCCCACCCCGGGCTCGACCCCGGCCGCCCCGTGCGCCCTGGGGTTGAGGGACTCGGGGGACTCGTCCGGGGGCCCGCAGCAGCGCTTCTGCCTCTGCCCCGCTGTGCCGTGTGTATGCCAAACAATAAAACGGCTTCGTCATTCTTTTCGTGTTTTTTTTCCCGTCCAGAGCGCCGTCACGCTGTGCACGCTGGGGGTGGGCTCGACGTTCGGAGAGTCGATCCTCAACCCGCTGCCCCGGGACACGACCGTGCTCACCCGCACCACCTGCGAGCTGCTCCGGGTGGAGCGGAGGGACTTCAAGGCCATATGGGAGGTAAGTCCACACGCAC
>NW_026270067.1:5266-5818 GCF_000697945.3 Frankliniella occidentalis | reverse complement strand
ATTTTTCGTGTTCACACTTTTTGTCAGTACCTCTAGCAGCAGTAGGCCCAAGAGCAGGGCAGTGAGGCAAGTAAGTGAACTATTGAGCCATTCTGCTGCAAGGACGACGACGTCTGCTCTTTTCCAGTGCAACAGCGATATGAAATGTGGGTGCATCGTCAGGGAAAGGAAGCAAATTAAGAAAAAAACGTTAACACTTCGTGTAAACTGCGAAACGAACCCATGATAAAGAAAACTAAATTATGTATCCTAATGTAAATAAAGAAGTAAACATTTTTAGTTGTACGGGGTGTGCTTGGCCTATGCTGTCAGCCCATATTGCGTCTTGGCCACTGCGGCATGAAATGGTATGAAAACCCGCAACACTGAACATAGAGGTGTTCGCTCTGACCGAGGGGACCGAGGCACTGACCACCTGGTACCTGGACTTAAACAATGCTGTCGGTGTGGTAGCACGAAGGTGTGCACCGTAAAAGTTCGATTGACCACCAGAAAGCTTGGTGGCTGTATAAACATTCTAGAAATTTACTTCATTTAGCTCTCTGTTTTGGG
>NW_026270067.1:0-946 GCF_000697945.3 Frankliniella occidentalis | reverse complement strand
TTCTACCCTCCCCCTCTCCCCTCCTTACTTCTCTCGCTAATCAGCAACTCGAGGCAAAGTAGTTCCATTATTGAATGTGCTGTGATTGTTATCGGGTTTTTTTTCGCTACGCCGTGTGGCTTCCGTATTTTTTATATAAAAAAGCACCAACAATAATTTTTGAATGTTGTATGATATGCACACACCTTACATACAAACGGCTCCTAACCGTAAGGCCCCACGGTCACCTCTGTATTTTTACCCCCCCCCCCTCCTTTCGCTCTCTTTCTCTCTGGGTCACTCATCTCCCTCCTCTCCTCCGTCTCCCGCCCCTTCGGCTACAACGCTGTGCTTCAATCAATGTCTTCACGCCAGGGGCGCGCGCGTCGCCGTCGGACGGGGCACAAGTCCCACCATAACACATGGACGTGGTACTTCCACTGTGACGTTGAGCGACTCTTTCCTATTACTATTTTTGGAGCAAAACTTGTAAGTCTCTAACTGCTTTGTCGAACGTTTCCAACGCTCTGTGCGTCATATGAGCTCGTGTGCAACACCAGCAGTTGCACGCCTGCGCCTGCAAGTGCAGAAGTACCGCAAGTGGAACCTTTGCAAGTGTTTTCCGGCTGCGCATTCGGTTCATCAGTGTAGAGATAAGGCAAGTCGCGTCCACCCTGTGTGTACCTGATGGTGCACTAGGCGCTGAGCTGCAACTGCTTGCAGGGCCGTTTAATTTGGGCCCGGCACGCATTCCAGCACCTGACTCATTTACTCATTAACCGTGGCTCCGCGCTCCGCCACGCGCTCAAAAGCAGTCGTGTGGTGTGTTAAGAGAGAAAGGGGAGCAATACCCCCGAAATCCACCCGCAGGACACAAGCACCTCCATCCCCCTCCCCTCCCTTTCATTCGCAACCCCCTTTACCCACTGCTTCGCCCCTCAGCTGTACGTCCTCGTCGTGAAATAAA
>NW_026270066.1:3568-4082 GCF_000697945.3 Frankliniella occidentalis | reverse complement strand
GTCCGTCTTTTTGCCTCTAGCACGAACGCAATGGCAACGGAATCAAATCAATGTCTCAGGTCATAGGGCCGACCCCTTTAGGGGCCCTCCAAGACCGACAATAAAACCATTAGCCAGCGAGGGGCCCAAGGACGATTAAGAGGATGGACCAAGCACAAGCAGGGTTTCTGTTTCGTTTACAACCCCGCTCGTCATCGCACGGTGACAGCCAGGCGGAACCGTTCGGCTGCTCTCGGGCGAGCTTCGGCAGACAATCGGCTCCACCGGCAGAGAGGTCTCGCTGCCCTGGCGTGGCGTGACGTAGTGGCGTGGCGTGGCGCGGCCTGCCCGGCTGCAGGAGGAACCGATCGTTCGCCGAAGCTCGCCCGAGAGCAGCCGAACGGTTCCGCCAAGCTGTCACCGGGCGATGACGAGCGGGGTTGTAAACGAAACACAGCAGGGATAGGAAATGCCTGGTCCATCCTCTTTATCGTCCTTGGAGGGGCCCCCCGAAGCCCCAACAGAGACACGCCCG
>NW_026270066.1:0-764 GCF_000697945.3 Frankliniella occidentalis | reverse complement strand
GCGAGACACCTCCGATGACCCCCCCGACCCGCCCTCTGCGTGTGGCTGCGAGCGCAAGTCGTTGTAGCGAGTTGTGGCTGAGAGCGCCTGGAGCGTAGGCAATCCCGCGAGACACCGACGACGACCCCCCGACCCGCCCTCTGCGTGTGGCTGCAAGCGCAAGTCGTTGTAGCGAGTTGTGGCTGAGCGCGCCTGGAGGGTACACTGTTATTTTGGGGTGCTTAGTGGTCGTACGCCTAGGCGTACTGATTTGAGCACTATACGCCTTGGCGTTTTGTGACTACACACCTATGGCGTACAATGACAGCACACCTCTCTCTGTGCCAAAGGTAGTGGTAGTCAATGTGTTGCCATACAATATGCGTGCACGCAGAGAGAGGTGTGCTGTCATTGTACGCCAAAGGTGTGTAGTCACTATACGCCAAGGCGTATAGTCACAGTACGCCAAGGCGTACAGTGCTCAAATCAGTGCGCCTAGGCGTACGACCACTAAGCACCCCAAAATAACAGTGTAGGCAATCCCGCGAGACACCTCCGAGCCTCAGGTGGGGCCCCCGACCCGCCCTCGCGGCGCTTGTCTGGGAACGCAAGTCGTTGTAGCGAGTTGTGGCTCAGAGCACCTGAAGGGTAGGCAATCCCGTCGGGCGTGTCTCTGTTGGGGCTTCGGGGGGGGTGCGGGAGGGCAGACCCAGACCCGAACGCGAGCCGAGCGCGCCAGCCGAGCGCGTTGAACTACGTGTCTTTCCAAAGCCAGCGGGCAACTG
>NW_026270065.1:2538-2867 GCF_000697945.3 Frankliniella occidentalis | reverse complement strand
GGGGGAAAGGGGGTACGGGGGCCGCTTTGTCCGCATAATATTCTCATTTCTACTTTGCTCCACCGGCGCGGGGGGTGATTGCGAAGCGACGCGATACGCTGCGTGGCCATATGCAATTACACGAAACACACACAACACACACAGTAAAGCTTTCGGAATAACAGGTAAAATGAAATTCAAAAATTAATTGCTGATAAACGAAGCTGTTGTTGTCTTTGTTGTTTACGTATTGTGCCCTCCGCCCTCGTATCGGGCCGTCGCGATTGCGACAACTTCTCCAGCGCCTGCCGCGGGGTGCCTAGCACGGCTCCCCGCTCCCTCCCTCCCTC
>NW_026270065.1:0-1118 GCF_000697945.3 Frankliniella occidentalis | reverse complement strand
AGAGAGAGATGAGAGAGAGATGAGAGAGAGATGAGAGAGAGATGAGAGAGAGATGAGAGAGAGATGAGAGAGAGATGAGAGAGAGATGAGAGAGATGAGAGAGATGAGAGAGAGAAGAGAGAGAGATGAGAGAGAGAGAGATGAGAGAGAGAGAGATGAGAGAGAGATGAGAGAGAGTCAGACCCGCAGTCATGCTACTGGGATGCTGTGGTCCAACGAGGAGCGCGGCCCCAGCGGCAATCAAGGCAGAGTGGTCTGAATTGGAAACGGAGTGAGAGAGAGAGAGAGAGAGAGTGAAGGAGTAGAGGAGGTGGCGGACGATAGAGGTGGGTGGACGTCCCAAAGGGTCCCTCCCACGCCAACGGACCGGGCCGACCATCGGTCACCACTGCAATGTCACGGACACAACATCGATCCCCAACTCCTATCCGCCCCCGTGCTCGCGCTCTCTCGCACTCGCGCGCGTCGCTCCAAACGCTGTCATCCAATTCAAAATGAAACTAATGCCAAGCACAGAAACCGACAGTGGGACAGCGTCCCAACACTGTCACGGAGAGTAGAACAAGCGTGTGCTAGTGTGCTACCATTGTTTTTCAACAAGTATTTGTGTCAACCTCCGCTGGTAAAACAAGTGTGCACAATTTACCAGACCAACATGTTGTGCAAGGCTCTGTCCGAGCACCGAGACCCCTTCTTCAACCCCCCTCACCTACAAAAGAAACGAAAGGAAACGAAACGAACCGGACTGATGAGAATTCGGACGGAGCCCAAGTTATGATTTTGCACAATCATGGTGTTTAACTCAAGTTGCTGTTTAACTCAAAATTAAACACTTGTTTTACCAGTGTGGGGGTGGGGAAAGCAATGGTCAATTTTATGAGTCGATATTTGGGGGAAAATAAAGAATACTTTCAGGCATTTCCGCAGTATTTGAGAAGAACGCTCTCAGGATGGGCCGGGTACCGCGGGTCACTGAATATTTCAGGATTGTTCCCAAAATCAACTGAGGGTCTCGCCACCTATCGAGACCTATTTCTCATTTTAATCAGAGCATGGGCGCGTATTTTCTCTCTCCAAATGTTTCAAGGGGTTCGTTCAATTTTTCACTTCTGGTTTTT
>NW_026270064.1:5402-6334 GCF_000697945.3 Frankliniella occidentalis | reverse complement strand
CCCCCTCTCCGACTCCCTCCCCCCTCTCGTCCCTCTGTCTCGCCGGACCCGATTCGGCGGTATTTGCTTTCTCTGGCCCAGTGCCGTGCCTGCGTGGCGGGGCGCGGCCGTTGCAATGCAATCAGATCGCACGCGGGCGACCATGTCCCGCAGCAGGGGGTGTAGCTCAGATGGTAGAGCGCTCGCTTAGCATGCGAGAAGTACGGGGATCGATACCCCGCACCTCCACTTTTTTTTTTCGTCAGACTCTGTAGATTCTCTGCTCTGTAGTAACGATCCGTGGCCTTATACCCCACCGAGCAAAATCTCTAATAACTCAATTTCTGGAGACGGTTTTTCCCCAAATCACATTGTGACCCATTTGCCTCGTCATTTCTTCGAGGTTTCAATGATGACAAATTTTCACTACGTATTATCTGCCAAATAAAAAGTGGAGGTGCGGGGTATCGATCCCCGTACTTCTCGCATGCTAAGCGAGCGCTCTACCATCTGAGCTACACCCCCTTGATGCGTTCGGTACTGCTCGTCGCCGACCAATTGGCCGGACGACGGCGCAGGCGCGCGAGGTGAGGAGGACGGCGCGGTCCGGCCCCGAATGAGTCCCGAACGTGCCGAGGCGGCCCGACTGCCGCCAGGCCGGCGCGTCCCGCCAGGCGATTCAAACAGAGCGCCAAAGCGGCCGAACCGCCGAACCACTCTGCAGATGGTGCCCAGATAGTACTGTACAAACGAATCGGGCGGAGGGGAGGGACGCCTCTTTGACCGGCGCGAAGCCGATCGTCTGGTCGTTTTCACGTCAGTGTGACTGTGTGTCCGCGTAACGATCAGCAGGAAATGAAAACGTGTCAAAACGAAGTCAAAGTTGGAGCAATGCCAAAATTTGGTCTCCAGTACATCAAAGAGTGGCCGAATTTCGACGCTGACCCCCTCGA
>NW_026270064.1:0-337 GCF_000697945.3 Frankliniella occidentalis | reverse complement strand
CCCAATTAGTTACAAAGAAAATCAAAAACAAGGGACTCTCCCTTCTCCTGGTGGGTGGTAGTGCGCGCGAGCGCCGAGGGAGGGCGCCGGCGGGGCCGCGGACAGCAGCGTGGAGCAGCGGCGGCTCCCCCGGAGCTCGCCCCCCGGGCCGGGCCCCGCGGGTCAGGCAGGGTGACCTTGGGGTAGGCGGCCGCGAGGCCTATGCTGGCGCCCGCGGGGGGAATCGCGGCAGGACGTAAACGGCGGGGGAAAAACAAAGCGGAGGTCAGGTAATGCGACCGGGTTGCCCTAACACGGTGAATGCGTGTCCCTTAAGTCCGCGACCTCCCCCCCCCCC
>NW_026270063.1:5118-7132 GCF_000697945.3 Frankliniella occidentalis | reverse complement strand
CTAAAATATTTATAAATTTTAAAATATTTTAGAAGCCGCTTATGACAATCACACACATATCAAATAAACTGCAATGGCACTGTAAAAACAAGTACAAAAACATTAATTAAAAATCTAATCTTAGTCTTTTATGTTGAGATCACTGACATACGTCAAGGTAGGTACCACATCACTGGGAATTGACTTCACGTAAAAATGGGGAGAGGAGGTCTGTGTGGTCTATGTGGCGATGGCGTGCTTCTTGACGTGTTGGATCATGCAGTCCCGTCGGCGGAAACGGGTTTGGCAGTAGGGACAGGTGAAAGGCGTCTCCCCTGTGTGGCGAAGCATGTGCCTGGCCAGGTGCTCGGAGCGCTTGAAGGCCGCCTCGCAGTGCGGGCACGAGTACGGCCGGCCTCCCAGGTGCTCCGAGCGCCGGTGCTGATTGAGCAGCCGGAAGTTGGGAAAGTGCTGGGCGCAGTCTACGCACTGCAGCTGGGCCTGCGATCCTGTGAACAAACGAGAAAGATTAGTGATAAGTCCTATGGGAGTTAACACTGTGTGGGGTGAGTGGCTCGTGAAGTGGGCGGCGTGAGGTGGGAACTCGCAAGGAGACACACCCTGTGATTATGTTTCTAGAACACTTTATTTCTATAAGAGCACATGTAAAGCAAAGAAAATAAAATCATCAGTAAGTAAGATCATGACCATCAATACCAAAAATAAATTGAGGACCAATTTCCAAAGGCACCAGTATCTGAGCACATTTCGAAGTTTACATTCACAGTAATAAACGGCCATGCCATACAGTCAAATCTGATATTCACTACTAAAAGCTGCTTAGAAACTTTGTTTTTTCTTAAAATGTAGGATGATGAAAAGTGGGAAAAAATAACTTACGAGCTAAAATGTCATTCATGACAAAAACTTAAATTGACAAGCACACTACCCTGACGACACAAACTCTGTCCACTCTGTATAGTCTCCTCACAGCCGTCATCATATGGAACTCTTATCAATTCCAATGGAGTACTAGTAAAAGTAAACTAGAAACAAGAGAAACTGCACTGTGGAAATGAATCACAGAGCTTAATTGTATGGCTGCATTAAAGTACACACAACATATCAAATAAAGACTAAACACAGAGACGAATAACTTTAATCATCAAGCTCTGTATTCCATTTCCATCGTATGACTTGCAGCTCTAAACAGACAACGGCAACAAACGACTTGAAAACAAAACAGACAAACACTCCATAAAGTTTATAGATAACAATTTGAACCAGCAGTACACAGATTGACTCCTAGAAACATTAAGTAAAGAAAATAGACAAGGTTAACTGAAATTCAAATCAACCAGAGTAAAAATAATTCATGAAGGTCAACCCGTGTAAAAGTAATTTAGGATTGTCCACCTGTGTACAAATGGCACAAACAATAAGAAATTTAAGTTTTAAAAATTAGAAATCAATCTTAAACCACTAACTTTAATCTCACTACCATGTGAAGTAAAATCTACCAAACACTACTTGGAAAAACTAGGTAAAAGCAAGGAAAAAGAAAATTTAAATTGGTTCACATCAATTCATCAAGGAAAAGGCACAGTAAGCTCTTAAAATATATCTTATTCTATAGCAAGACACCAATGCGTTCATGTGCCAGTTGAGCTTTCTATTGTTTTTAAAAACAGCAGTCGCATAGCTTTGTTATTCTTGGTCACTGGTTTTCTTTCACCCCCCCGTCTGAGGTAAAGTGAACCATAAATTCCTACCCTATCTTCGCCCGAACTCCCCTCTACTTCTTCTTGTGGGACTTCATGTGACGGATCAGGTGCTCCTTACTGATGAAAGTGTTGTTACAGTACCCACAGTTGAAGGCTCCGTCGCCCAGATGCCCGCGCAAGTGGTGCTCCAGGCCCAACGCGGTGCCGAACTGGAGTGGGCAGCGCCCACACTGGTACAGCATCTTGAGGCTATCTCTTTAAGCGCGGTCGACCGAGCGACCGACCGAGCGACCGACCGGTGGGGGGGGGGG
>NW_026270063.1:0-1230 GCF_000697945.3 Frankliniella occidentalis | reverse complement strand
CCCCCCCCCCCTCCCGGTCGGTCGCTCGGTCGGTCGCTCGGTCGACCGCGCTTAAAGAGATAGCCTCCAAGTCCGGGTGGCTGCGGACGTGCTGCTCCAACAGCGCCTTGGTGGGGAACGACTCGGAGCAGTCCTCGCACCAGTAGTTCTTGGTCTTCTTGGCGTGGTGCGTGCGCACGTGTTCCTGCAGCTGGAACGTGTTCATGAAGGGCGCCCCGCAGTCGGAGCAGTTGATGTTGCTGGCGCGCTTGTGGGTGATGCGCTTGTGCTTCTCCATCAGACCCTCGGTCTTGAAACGGATGGGGCACTCGTCGCAAGCGAAGGGCTTTTGACTATCGTGGATCTTGATGTGAGAGATGAGACTGCTCTTCAGAGCGAAGCGCTGGCCACAGTCGTCGCAGCGGAAGGCGCCCTCGGTGTGGGTCTTCTCGTGGAGCTCGAGCTGGGCGCGCGTCACAAACTCGGCCTGGCACTGCTTGCACTCGAAGCGCTCTGCGTGAGTGTGTAGGTGCTCCAGGAGGTGGTAGTTGGTGGCGAACACTTTGGGGCAGAACTCACAGCGTAGGTGTTCGTCGTCGATGTCATGGGTAACCAGGTGGGTCTCCATCTCGGACTGGGAGGCGAACGTGAGGTCGCACTTCTTGCACTTGATGTCGCGAGGGTGGTGGCGCTGCATGTGCTGCGCGCGCTCCTTGCGCGTGTCGAACTGCGCAGGGCACTCGTCGCAGGGGAAGTCCTTGTCCTGGTGGTCTTTGGCGTGCACAAGCAGGTCGAAGGTGGACGTGAACTTCTGCTCGCAGGCTCGCAGTACTCGCACTCGTAGCCCTGGTCACCACCGTTCTGGGGCGGCGGCGGAGGCGGCTCCTTGGGGTGGGTTGCCTTCTTGTGAGCTCTAAGTTCCTCTTTGCTGTTGAAGCTCTCCGGGCATTCCGAGCACAGGAACGCATTGATGGTCTTGTTGTGTGTGCGGACGTGAATCTTGAGGCCGTGCAGAGTGTTGAAGACGGATATGCAGTAGGGGCACTTTGTCACGGGTGCAGCGGCCCCGTGCCCCTTTGCGCCTGCCAGTTAGGCAACCAAACACCCACCAGCCTCGCGCTGCCTCTCGCCCCCTCCTCCAGCCGTCCCCAGCAGCCGACTCTTCGGGCAGCCAAGCCAAGTTCCCCCCACCTCTCCGCCTCTCACCTGACGACAGCCGCCGGCCGGTCCACCGCTCGCTTCCCTCGTCAG
>NW_026270062.1:2109-3093 GCF_000697945.3 Frankliniella occidentalis | reverse complement strand
GACCCACTGTGCACACCGCTTGATTGCCTAGCCCAGACAAGGCTATGGGGACTTCTTGCAACTTGACTTGTTATTTATGCACTAGACATTACCACTATGTTTTCTCATTATCGTTTATAAGACAGGAGATAACGGCCGTCAAAATGAGTCCACTGTTCGTTCACTGTCATCATCCGACACGCTTCAAAATAGCACTAAAACCGAATTATCTTGTCCATCTGCATCTTCGTGTAGTCGCCATGTTTCTGATTCAACAACACTGACCTGCCTTTAACCCTTTAACCGCAGTAGGGGCAGTCACCCGGTTTTCGACTGTCGACTGTCGTTAGCTTCACCCCCCCCCTCTCTCAAACCTTCGGTATTCTCCTCGTCGTTTGCTGTCGTCTGCAGTCGAGCACCAGGGCAGCCCACAGCCCTCAAAGTGAGGTTAGGTGTTTAGAGGGAACAAATAGAGAGGACAGGCCATCGCTCGTGACGTGCGGCCGGGTACCCTCGCGATGGACAGGGTCAGTAAGACGGTACGTCCGCGACGAAGCAGCGCTCTCGCCTCTGGTCAGGCGAGAGGAGGAGGAAGGAACGCCAGAAAGGCAGACGGCAGCGCCATCTCTCGCCCCCAGCGGCAGACAGCCACCCTTGCAGGAGAGGCTGCCTACTTCCAGGCGCGAGAGTTGGTGCGGTCGATTGCGGGCCGCCTCTCGGCCCTCCCGGCTCCGGTAATTCCGGGTAATCCGCTGGCCAGGCAGATCCTGCCCGCAATGGACCGCTGAGCCCACGGGACCCAAGTCATTCCCGCAATCGACCGGACGCCCCTTGTCTGGACTAGGCAATCAAGCGGTGTGCACAGTGGGTCGGGTCTGGTATGCTAGAGTGAAGGAAAACCCCTTCAGTGGATATTATTGAAATACTGGTGAGTAAAACTAAGCGTTTGATGTCTCCTACTGATCAATAGGACCACGGCCATTGAAAAATCACTGTTAGACAAGT
>NW_026270062.1:0-888 GCF_000697945.3 Frankliniella occidentalis | reverse complement strand
CCTAAAGTGTTTTGGGGGTGTGATAGGGAAAAAAATCAGTGATTTTCGTTTCTTTATTGAGTTCAAATGTGAGGTTAGCGTCTTGTGCAAACGTTATTTGAGGTTAGCGTCATGTGTGTCGGTGAATCATCCATGTGCTCAGTGAATCGATTTAGTTTTTCAAAATATGTGATCGCCTGGCATCCGTGTCGCGCGGGGGTTGCCTCTGTCCTTGTCGCACTCGTGGGAATCATCCGACTCTGTTGTGATAGTCGCGCTGACCATGTGCTTTCAAAATCGTGGGGCAGTTCACTCTCTCGTGTGTGTGCGTGTCTTTATGTGTGTTCCGTTCGAACCGTCTGTTCAAAAAGTGTCGTTTGTAGCCGGTGCTGTGTTTCGCGCCACCGCCGCTGCCGCCTCGCGCGTCCCGCCAGTTCTTGGAACTGGCCGGCCTGCCGTGGGAAAGGAGGCGGGGGAGGGAGGGGAGGGTACAGATTGTGTCGTTTATTTGTAAAGATTTGGTAATAACGGTGTCGTGTGAGTGCTGAATCTGTTGATATGATATCTTAACCTCTGAAAACGGCAGCTGGTCGCCTTAGCTCACTGAGGTGTGCTTCGCGCCGTCGCTGCCGCCATACGTCCCAGTTCTCGGAATCGGCGCGCGGGCCGCGAGAGCAGAGGTGGGGGAGGGGGCAGGGTGGTACATTCAAGTTCGAATTTGTGTTAAAAATGTTGTGTTTTCTGGGATTGACGATGTGCACGTGCCGCCAGCAAGGTCATTCCATGCCAAACGTACCCCCAACAAAATTTTTTTTTGACGAAACTCGGTGGATACGTTCCTTGAGTGGTCCGATGACCTCCTGCAAGAGCGTTTCGACCTTGCGCGACGGGTTGCCTACTTATCGGGGG
>NW_026270061.1:6779-7110 GCF_000697945.3 Frankliniella occidentalis | reverse complement strand
AACACGCGAATTAAATTTTAACTCTACACTCCCTACTGCCTGCTTTCCTGGAACGCTCAAGCGCCGTGTTTTTCGTCATGGGGAGTGGGGGAAAGAAGGGTAAAAAGAAGTATTGTGGACCAGCAGAAGCGGCAGAGCACAGCAGGGCTCTACCCGGGTGGCCTGTGTACGCGATGCAGCGCGTTACGCACGTCAGAGTAAGCAAAGTCCCTTCCTCTTTGGCATTCCAAATGGGGGGGGGGCTGCACAAGTTATGCGATCTCGACGTTGTATGACACTCCTCCTCGACGCGGCTAAGCCCCGAGAGCTGATTAAGTTCTCAGCGCCGCCG
>NW_026270061.1:0-1179 GCF_000697945.3 Frankliniella occidentalis | reverse complement strand
CGCTTATTTTCTCCCTCGAAAAATACCATGTTTCTAACATTGCACTCATTGTCATGCATGCATGACTCCTACCGCAGACGGTCGTGGTCATGTTGGAAATGATAAAGACAGCGGAAAATACGGTACAGGTAGTCTATGCATACACTTGCACAGGGTGTCGAGCGACTCGGGAAATACGGGAAATACGGGAATTATGCGGGAATTAAATTGGCCCGGGAAAAGTTCGGGGAAAGTCCGGGAATTTTGCAATCTACTCGGGAAATCTCTAAAAATTTCAAAGTGCCGTGTCTTTCTTCAGGAATGAGATGCAAAATGCACCAAAAAGGTACTTTAAGTTGTCATTTTCCTGCTCATAAACCACTCTCTTTGTCATAGAATACCGAAAAAAATTCTCGCTCGCACAGCAAATATATTTCGGGGAAGTTCCCGGTTGAATCCGGGAAGTAATTTTCTGGATGCTATTTTTCGTCATTTCTATGCATGTTATAACATTTGGAGCAACCGGAAAATGTACTTCCCGAATCCAACCGGGAAGTTCCCGGAAAAATGTTTGCTGTGCGCTTCGCTCGCACTTTTTCATGGCGGTCACCTTCCGTAATGATCTCAAAGCGTTAGCGGATGGCCGAAAGACGCCCATTGAAATGGGTCCGGTGTCTGGTAGGTGTATGATCTCAAGTAGGCACCAGAGCAACCCCGGCTGACGATACCAGATGTGAAAAAGAAACGGTGTCGAAAGGGTCTATCAACAGAGCTTAAACCCTCTAAAACAGCTCTTTATATCAAAAACATTTCAAAAAAATTCTCGCTCGCTTCGCTCGCGATTTTCTATGGGGAATACCTCTGTTTTGCTCGGTCATGCTCCTGTCAACCAGAGTATTTATACATTTGTTAATTTTTACCTCTCATTCGATAGGAAAATTTTTCATCTGAAAGGGTTACAATACTCGGGAATTTCGTCAATTTTTGCTCGGGAAATACGGGAAAAGTTTGGGAATTTTATTTTCGGTCGGCGCTCGACACCCTGTTGCAATTCGTACCCACCTGTTTTACCTTAGGTGATGTGAGGAACGTTCCTCACCTTACCTAAAGTAGATTATTCTCACACTTGAGTTACCGGTGTAAGCGACTATTGTAGAAAAGAGAAAAGAGAAAAGTCACCGTAAGAATTACCTGGCTAAA
>NW_026270060.1:2757-7864 GCF_000697945.3 Frankliniella occidentalis | reverse complement strand
CCCCCCCCTGTCCTTACCCCTCCGCACAGCTGGGCGCCCGCTATCGACAGCGGGACCTGCAGCCCGCGCGCGGTTGCAGTCAGCGCCGGCCTTACACCTGTAAAATTACAGGAAAGGGGGGTTCCAGTTTGTCACACATCCCTCATTGTGTTTACGGACCTCAAACCCCGCCCTCACCGTGCACAACTGGGTCATCGATTGCCGTCTCGTTTCCCTATTATAGCCTATAGTCATTAAGAATGGATCCAAGAAGCACTACTTGGCCTGGGCGCTGGCTGCCGCTGGGCTGGCCGCCGCCGGCCGGGCCGCGCGCCCCCTCCCCTTGTTGACCTCGTGGGGCCGTCTCCTTTAATACGACGGGGTCACATAAGCCCCCTCTTGCGGGACGAGGCCGGGTCGCCTGCGGCTCGCCAGGCGCGACACGGCCAGACTGCACCACCACCACCACCGCGCCGGACGGACGGACAGTCGGACCGCGTGCAACACAGTGGCAATAACCTTGGCCGCTGCTGATGAGACTCACGGCTGCTGCCGTGGGTCTGCGCCAACCGTGCCAAGGCACCCGGCGTAGCGCACCCGGCGTAGCGTCAGCGCACCCGCTGCATTGTCATTAGACCCAACTCGCCAGCCCCGCCCCGCCCCGCCCCGTCGCGTACGGCTCGCACGCTGCCTCTCAACGCGCCGCGGAGCACGATGGGCTGCCTGCCGATCGGGCGCCAAGGCCCGCGGTTGAGGCGGGACGAAGAAAGTTTGCTGGTTTAGGGAATTCATGAACCCATGCCCGCCCAATGCCATGTTCCAGACCAACAGCAAACCATCTTATTGACATGTTGGCGGATTATTAACGTGTGGCGTTTTTTGTTTCGGTTGCAGCTTCTCCTACCGCGGGTTGCGGGCATGTACCTGATCAGTGGACTAGCTTTCCTCATCTACGTCACGAAATTTCCCGAGAGGCTACTTTCCGGTGGGTACAGTGTGTGCTGTAATGCGATGCGAGTTTCCCGAGACGACCCGCTTCGATGTAACCCCCTCTGGCGCTGCTCCTCCCACAGGCCGCGTGGACTACCTCGGCCACTCGCACCAGTGGTGGCACCTGCTCGTCGTGCTGGCGCTCTACTACTGGCACAACACCGGCATTCAGTACGTCGAGTACCGCATGAACCACGGCTGCGGCTTCACCAGCTAGCGGCCTGGCAGCGGCTCTGCTGAAGAGGTTCGCTGCGAGAGGTCGAATGGGTTGCCTGCCCGGACGGGCGCGCCGCGCGCTGCGAGTGGCGTGCGATGTGTGGCCCACCTGCAAGGCGGTCCTTCTGCAGGCCATCGACAGCATGAGGATCGGATCACGTGATCTTTCACTGAGCTAAACGTGATGGAACGGCGGACCACTTTCAAGTTTCTCGACTGTGTCATGTGCCTTTGCGCGTCCTGGAAGTTATGTGGAATTGCTCTGTATCAGAGTTCCCTGACATATCAACAGCGTTTCAGGCAGTGAACACGTTTTCAGTTGCTAGTTGACTAGTTAGATGATAATTAAAGACTTGGAACATCTTTTTACCCGATCGCCCATGGAGCGAGGGAGAAGAAGAGAATTGAAACAGTCTGAATCCTGTGTGTGTTTATAAAAATGCATTACTTATGAAATAGTGTCCCTCGGAGCAAGAAGGGCTATGTCTACAAACATCACCAAAAAAGCGCTGGCGCTCAATAGTTAGCAATTATTTTGTGTTATGCCATGTTGTCCACTTATTAGTTATTTGTTATCTATGAGGACCCTACTATTTGTGCTACGGCTAGTCCAGGCATATACATTTTTATATGATTATGTGTTTTAATTGTTACTTTTTTCCCCTTTGTTAACACATGTTATCCGTCATACGACGTGATTCTTTGAATTGTTGTGTCTCTATTTTCAGTTTAATACCTGAAAAGTTTCACCTGTTATTTGCTCAACATTTTATTCCAGGGCACATATGCTTTCAAGTTACCAAACTTTCACCTGTGAAAGAGAATAAGATTGAGAATAGGAATGATAATTATTATTACATACCAGGTGGCTGTTAACTCCTCGTGGTTTCTGTAGTTATACTGCCCCGTACGCATGAGTGCGAACGGGATTGCCTTTCGCCCTTGCCCATGGAGCTGTACGGGCCGAGCAAGTAGGCAACACGCCCGCGCACATATAGAAATGCGGTACAGCATAACCACAGAAGTGCGCGGGTTGAATCAGCCTCCTGTTTTTTTTTCTGTGTATTGTTTCCACTATAGTGTTGTGTAATGATCTAATTAAATGCTCTCTTAAATATTTTACTAAAGGTCTCAAATATATCGGAACATCTCTTTATAATTGTTTGCTGTCAATTTGTCTGTGAGTGTATGAGTGTGTGTGAGAAAGATATTGTCTGTTGTGATTTCTGCAAGCAAATGTGAGTGCAGTGCCTTTTATTCCTTACGTGAATTGTTGTGCGACTTGTTGTTACTACTAGGTTGTTTTAATTATTAAAGGAAAACAAACAAACAACAAAACATAGTTTTCATGGTTTTTTTTTATTGACAGGAAGTATTTTAAAATTTGGAATGACAGCTGAAGGAGATCACATGAAATATCTACGAGATCGGCGCCTTTACTCCGTATGGGTAAAATCAACCGAGGTAGGGGTGGGCCGGAGCGTAGGCGGGTGGCGAGTGGTAGGCGGCGTGCGGCTGGGCGTGCTGCTCAGCGTAGTAGGCGGCGTGCACGGGCGCTGGCAACATCACAGACGGGGACCGAGTTCAGACCGCGCTACAGGCTCTGCGGGGCAAAGAGACACACGGGGCGTTAGAGAATGTCCGCGAGTAAGTACCTGCTGGGTGCACCAGGACGTGCGTGTGCGCCACGCCCGCTACGTGCACGGCGCTCTCGTGGTGCTGGCGGCCCGCCGCGCCTACCGGGCTGTAGGGTCCGTTGTTGAGGGAGACCACGGGCAGCGGGGCGGCCACGCCCACGGGGACCACGCCGGAGGGGCCGAAGCCTTGCTGCGAGTAGCCGCCGCCGGGGCCGCCGTAGCCGCCTTGTCCGCCGTAGCCTCCTTGACCGCCGTAGCCTCCTGCGCCCACGTAGCCTCCCTGGCCGGGGTAGCCCCCCGGGCCTCCGTAGCCTCCTTGACTGCCGAATCCTCCGGGACCGCCGTAGCCTCCTTGACCGCCGAAGCCTCCGGGACCGCCGTAGCCTCCCTGACCACCGAAGCCTCCGGGGCCACCGTAGCCAGGAGGGCCTCCAAAGCCTCCCTGGCCGCCGTAGCCTCCCTGGCCGCCGTAGCCGCCGGGACCGCCGAAGCCACCACCGGGTGCACCACCATAGCCCCCAGCACTACCCCCGTATCCGGGAGGGCCACCGTAGCCTGGGGCGCCCCCATATCCAGGAGAACCCCCATAGACCACAGGGCCGCTGTAGCCCGTGGGAGCCACGGGTCGGGTGACCTGTGCGACAACGGGTAAGGGCGCCGCGACCCCGACGGGCACGGCGCCGAGGGGCTTGGGGGCGGCCTGGACGCTGGCCACGACCAGCATCAGGAAAGCGGAAACTGTCTGCAAACAAAGCTCACGTGACTCACTGCTCAGCACACAGTACACCAGCAAGAACAGGACATCGGCAAAACAGGAGACATCTTTTCTCACCGTGTGGCGCATTTCACTGCAGCGGTTGGAGTCCGACGTGTGGTCCGCGGGGGGAGTCGCGTCGTTGTGCACGCCTTGTTTTGTGTCCTCCTATTATTTATACACGGATGCGGTGGAAAGGACGATTCGGTCGCGGGCAGCCGGGACCATCCGACCAATGACGTGCGCTCGTTCCCTGGGACTCCCTAGGCGCAGACTCAAGGACGAAAAGAGTCCGCACCTTGCCGATCCCTGCCAGGACCAGCCCAGCCCAGCCCTGCCTGGCCCTGCCCTGCACTTCCCTGCCCCTGCCCCGCGGGTCCTTGCACTCCTGCGCGGGGCCCGACCGGCTGCTGGGGAGTTCCCTCGCCCGGTTGTTGCTCTCCAGCTATAGCGCCAAGCCTGGGCCTGCATCCTCGATGCACCGTCTATCACCCCCTCTCCCCTCATCTATTCTCTCTCCCTACCGCACTCCAAAACAGACGCGGAGCTATAGCGGCACACGCTCCTCTCTTACCATTCCAAGAGGACTTCAGTATAAGGACCAATACGGACGCTATCCACTGACGGAACTCTACCACACCGCCCTTTTGTTCATAAAGCAGGAAAAACAAGATATTTTTCAACACAGTTGCGCAGAGGGTTAGGGGAAAGCAACGATAAGTGATCAGTGATAATTACCGTCGCACCCTCGCTACCCATTTGGCCAACTCGTGGTTCGAACGCGTGCGTCTGGCAACTAGAAAAAGTTTTCTACAGGTTTTCGAGGTGTCGGCCCATCCATGCATGCGGCCAATGAACCTGCCTGCTGCTCTCCGGCCCGGCCCGGACCCGCGGGGCCTGCGCCGGCACCGCCTAATGTAGGGCTGATTGCAGCGGGTGACTGGCACTGAGAGGCTGAGCCCGAGCCTCTAGGCGGGGCCTTCGTGGTGGAGCCTTCACGGCGGAGCCTCATGGCAGAACCGCTGCCTTCGTGTTCACTCCCATAGCCCTGTATACCCACGCAGCACCCGGCGCGAGGCACTACCCGGATAACGGTGGCGGGAGGGCCGGGAGTCATATAGTCCGCGGTGCCTTGGGAAAGAGAGGTTTTGGTACTGATAAGAAATGAGAGGGCTGTGTTGATATAAATAATACTGTTTATTGGTCGAGACTAGAGATGAGCGTTTAACCGAGGATGAGGGGAGAGGAGTAGGCGACGGGGCCAGACCTCACGAGGCCGTTGGAGTAGGAGGCGATGGGGGCGGCGGCGACAACGGGGCTGGAGTACGCCAGGGGGGCGCGGGCCACCACGGGGCTGGAGTAAGCCAGGGGTGCGCGGGCTACCAGGGGGCTGGAGTACGCCAGGGGGGCGGAGTACGCCAGGGGGGCGGCGACGGGGGCAGAGTAGGCCACGGGGGCCACGTAGCCGGCGGAGGCGGCAGCCACCACGGCGAGGAGGACGACCTGTAAGGAGGAGAACAGAGCGAGGCGT
>NW_026270060.1:0-2707 GCF_000697945.3 Frankliniella occidentalis | reverse complement strand
GGAGGAGAACAGAGCGAGGCGTTAGCGACACGACATGAGAGCGAGAGCGGCTTGGATACCGAGACCTATGGCGGGACACTCACCAGCTTGTACATGGCGAAGGAGTTACTTCTCTTGCGGACAGGAGACGGATTGATGACTGCCCAAACCCGCAGCCTTATATATACAAGCAGAATCGCAACACGCGCGTCAAAACTGCAGGAAGAACCGCGGGCGCGGGGGAGCTGGGCGGGGCGCGGGCGTCCTGCTGGAGGGGGAACCTGGAAGGGGAACGACGGGTGATGGCAACGATTAGCCCAGCCGCATGCGCGGTCCAAAACAATAACAAAGCCCTGCCTCGGTGCCGGACCGGACAGGCGCGGTCGCGGTACCGAGCGTCCTTTGAACGGCGCGGCGCGAGGGCGTATGTCTCCAGGGCAGCCTCGCGCTGCGCGGTCGCGGTCCGTCCCGTCCACGGTGTGGTCCCGTCCTCCTCCCGCGGGTGAACGACCCCGCCGCGACTGCAGCCTCCCGCCGCCCGCTGCACTCAGCGCGGCCGTTGGCCCCGGAGGGCCAAACTGCACCGCCTTTGTGTTCAATCAGCGGTAGAGAGACAAACATAGGCTGCTTTCAGAATTTAGCGCAAATAAAAAAGAGAGCAGCAAACGATCGTACGCGCCGCAAAGCCGCGCGCTTTTCTTCCTGTCGTGAGCCTGAATCATTACCGCCGTGTTGTTGTGGTCCGCAAAGCCTTTGGGCGGCGGGCTGCTGCTGCAGCGGCGGCAGGCCGGCAGGCGGCAGGCCCTGCAGGACCTCCTTCTCCCCCGCTCCTCCGCGGGACGGCCGCCGGCGCGGCTGTGCGGCCGCCGCAGCTGCAGCTGCAGCTGTGCTGCTGCCGTACGGTACTTCTGGCCCGGCCGCCCTGCCGCCCTGCCGTTGCCCGGCGCCGGCCCTTCGCGTCCTTATAAAAGGCCCTCGGCGTGCCAAACCGCCACAGTCCGGCCGCCACTTCAGTCCGCGCAGCAACAACCCGCTAGCCCCGCACCACCATGATCTGCAGAATCGTAAGTCCGAGTCACGTGAGCGCCCTGCGTTCAAATCTCCTGCGTTCAGTCGCAGTGCCGAAGGTCCGTGGTCGGTCGGCCAGGATCGCCACCCAGCTGGGGCGCCGGGTAGCGCTGTTGGTGCTCCGCGATGAGGCAACCACGGGCATCGGCGCGGCGCCCTCGAACGTGAACTTGAACTTGGGCTCAAACCGGTCCAGTATCTGGCGGGCGCGCCGACTGTGGTAGCGAGCGGCAGGCTTTCATTGGGGGACGGTCAGCGACGATGTTTTAGTGTGATTTTAAGTGTGACGCGTTTGATAAAAACTATTCCGACACTATTCTAGTTCGGTGATAAACTACTGATCTGTGTGTGTGTGTGGGAAGGGGGAGGGGGTGAGCAGCGTGTTCCTGCTTCATAGTTTGGCTGTTGACGTCAGACAATAGGAATAGGGCTCTGCTGCGCTCCCAGAACTTGCTCCTCGACGTCACGGGCGCGGTGCCGCGGGGGGGGCGGGGGACCTACGGGCGTGCACCGGCTCCAGCATCAGGCACCGGCAGGCAGGGCAGGCAAGGCCAGCGCGTGGATCTCCAGGACCGAACCTGGCCCCGCCCAGGCGGAATAAAGTTTCCTTTCCCCGCCCAGGCGGACCGGCGCCGGCGAGACGGCCGGGTATGATGTATGATCGGTCATGTGTAGGAGGAGGCGAGGGCGCGGATGGGGAAGCGGGAAAATGAGAAAAACAACGATTCCGAGAAGACCACGACTTAACGCTACGCCGGCAGTGCGGTGCACACAGTTTATTATTGCAAAATTTAACGCGCGTTTTTGTTTTTTTTGTGTGCCCAGGTCGCCGTCCTCGCCACGCTGGCCCTGGTGGCCGCGGCGCCGTCGTACGTGCCCTCGTACGTGTCGCCCTACGCCGCCGCGCCCTACGCCGTCTCGCCCTACGCCGCCTCGTCCTACGCAGCCGCGCCGCTCGCCTACAGCAGCTACCCCGTGGTGAAGTCGGCCTACAGCCCCTACGCCTACAGCGCCTACAGCGCCTACAGCAGCTACCCGGCCGTCTCCTCGGCGGGAGTCTACCCCTACGCCTACGCCCCGCACCACGCCTCCCTCGTCTACGTCTGAATAGGCAGATCTACTAGGGAAGGCGTTTGTGGAAGGTGATCTCTCCTGTGAAGTACAAACACACAAGAGCACCCGCAAGGAAAGGAAAGCGCTCGTTTCGCAGAATAAAATTGTTTTGCATTTCTGCTTGAAATGTACCGCCTCCCAAACAGGCACGATTAGAGAGCACGTTGTGATGGTTCTAAAAGAATGTAAAGGGTTTCCGATTTGGACCTGAGTGGATATGTAAGAGACTACGTGTTCTCTAATCGTGCACAGAAAAAATAGGCTGCCTTGTCATTCTTATGACTTGTGTGATTCAATGCAATAAAAACGCATTATTTATTTGATAGCTGAAGTGTTACTTTTTCCCTATAGTGTTTCCCGAAAGTGGGTAGGGCACAGGAATGTTGGTGTTTTCAAGAAACAAGAAATATTTCATGATAAATAAAACTGTTTATTGGTCGAGACTAGAGGGTTGCGTTTAACCGAGGATGAGGGGCGAGGAGTAGGCGACGGGGCCGGACCTCACGATGCCGCTGGAGTAGGCGGAGGCGATGGGGGCGGCGGCGAC
>NW_026270059.1:6549-7025 GCF_000697945.3 Frankliniella occidentalis | reverse complement strand
TCATAAGAGGGCGGAATTAGGGCAGAGTGAAAAAAACAACAACTGGGGTGAAATTTATGCCACTGGACAAGTGCATGCCACGGCACACCACGTCGCGGCACGCCGCCGCTCGCACCAACTGGCCGGACAGTCCGTGTGGGCGCCCCCCCCCCCCCTTTCCCCCTTCTCTTTTCGACGATCGGGAACCGCGCGCGAAGTCTTCGTGAAGCAGCTCCATTCGATGTCTCGTGAGGCCGGCGGGGTGACGTCAGAGCCTTTTCGTGCGAATGTAGGCGAGCGGGCGCACGGCACGCCTTTAAGCACGCCCGAGCAGCACGGCGGCGCAGCGCGGTCCACTTGTGAGCGCGGAGAGCTCCTCTGCGTGACGCCCCCCCCCCCCCTTCCCCCTCCCGCCTGTCACTTCTCGTAGGCGTCAAAGCGCCTTAACAACAACTCCTGCCAAGTAGGCAAAAAAAGGCGCTTAAACCCACCCTCCG
>NW_026270059.1:0-1331 GCF_000697945.3 Frankliniella occidentalis | reverse complement strand
CGCCTCGCCTCGCCCCGCCGCCGCGGCCGCGAGTACAGGACCACACCCGCACCGATTGCCTCCTCTGCGGGGCGTCGACGAGTTCGGCCCTCCCCCTCCTATCCTCCTCCCGCGGGTCCGCCTGTCAAGCCTTCCTTGAAGCACCTGGCCTTGGCCGGCTCTGGCCTGTGCTTTGTGCATATATGTCGCACGACGCGGGAATGGCAGCGGATGGCACGGCGGCGGGTGGTGGGGAGGGGTAGGGATCGATTTGGGAAGAGCCAATGAGCGACTGTGTCTGTCGCGCCCTCACCTGCGCCTCGAAGTGCGAATGAAAAGACTTTGGGACTCTAGGAATAATAAGTCGGTTCCAACAACCGCCTGGTAGGTAGGCAAATTGTGGCCTCCAATACACGTTGGTTGGGCCAGCAGTGTCTTTTTGCCGTTTTCTCGCGGCCGCGAATTATTTGGAATTAGCGCGGCCGCGCAGGGAGGAGGAGGAGGATGAGGAGGAGGTTGAGGCGGAGGGGTCGAGGAGGCGCCCGCGTGGGAGGCTCGCCCCGCCGGCCCCGCACGTACTCGACAATTATTTGAGGCCCCCGTTGTTGTTTTTGCCTCTTGTGTGCGCAGCATGTCTGCGCGGGGTGCGCGGACCGCGGATATACCGGACCGCGGGCGGCGGCGGCGTCGCGAGTCCCTTATTATGCTGTTGACTGGGTGTCGCGCCCATCGAGTGGGCGGGGCGGCGGGTGGCAAAGGGGTTCCACGCCCCGCCCCACCGCTTGTTGCGCGGGGCGGGCTGTCTCACGTTACGCTAGGTTCGCACGCTGCCGCCCGCCGCGCCCCGCCCTCCGCTATACCGCTCTGCACTCGCGCGCCGCTCTCGTGTGCAATAACCACGCGAACATGACCCTCATGACGGCGGCGGCGGCGCTGCCCTGCTGGGCCCCACGACATTCCCCCCGCGACGGACACAACAACAACAACAACAACGGACAGCGCCATATCGCCATGGTTTCTGTTTTCTCCTGCCCATGGTGTGCAGTGCACCGCACAAGCATGGCTCCCACACAAGGGCTCTCGCTTTTACTCGGAGAACCGGGGTATACCCGACGTGCCCGGGTAGGAGGAACCGGGTCTGCGCGGGTTCGGGTATTTGAGAGCCCTAGCTCCCACGGTCGGCCGGCTGGTTTGGCTCATGTGAGCAGGGGCCAGCTAGGCGACGCCACCACGCCCCACTCGTCGGGTGGTCACCTGCTACCTCATGGCACGCCTCACGGCACGCCTCATGCGGCCGCCGCGACCTCCCCGCCGGGAATGACAATGAGTCATTGGCGACGGGCGGGGCGGGG
>NW_026270058.1:1748-4261 GCF_000697945.3 Frankliniella occidentalis | reverse complement strand
CCTCCCTCCCTCCCCTCCTTCTCTCCTCCTCTGTCACCATGTTCTCTCCCCCCTCCGCGGGGGCTGCTGAAGTGCGGGTAACGCTCCAGGGGACTCCTGCCGGCTGTACGTGTTCGACATGCCGTCGACGTGGACGCTGATGAACCTGCTGATGCTGGGCTGCTGCTGGGCCGCCATCTGGTTCGGCCTGAACCGCTACGAGGAGGCGACGCGCGTCCTGCTCGCCATGCAGGCCGAGGGCCTGGCCGCCTCGCAGCGCGTCGAGCGCTTCTTCTACTACGAGTACGGCGGCGTCCGCCTCGTGGCCTGCGTCGTCTTCATGATGTGGCTGCGAACCTTCCAGTACCACCGCGTCACTACCCAGGTGGGGGGAGGGCGATAACGAGGGATACTTCACTCAAAAATATCAGAGACTAATCAGAAAAACCCGGAGAAAGTCACAAAAAAATTGGAAAAAACAAAACTGGTGCATAGTGAAGTGCACCGCGGGGAAGGGGGTGGGGGGACCCCAGACACCATGTCAAACACCGACGGCTAGGGGCCAGCTTAGTGAGTGGTCCTGATCGCACAGGTGTTGGAGACCTTACAACGCTCGCGTTTCGACCTGGTGAGCTACTTCTTCATGTACGTGGTGCTGCACTGCGCCTTCGCCCAGGCCGGTTACTATCTTTTCGGCGACCAGGTGTGTAGGGTTAGGTTGACCTGCTCTGGTGCCTGTGAGGTGAGACTTTATCCCCCCCAAACGCCCTCTTTTCCCTCCTAGAGCTCGGCCTTCAAGACGTTCTCGGAGAGCTTGCTCGCCGTCCTCGCCATCGCGCTCGGCGAGATGGGCTCGGACGTGTTCATCCGCGCGCACTGGGTGGTGGGGCCGCTCTTCTTCATCCTGCTCATTTTCGTCATCATCTTCGTCTTCCACAACATGTTCTTCGTCATCCTGTCGTACAACTACGACTCGGTGCGCGAGGAGCGCAGCCAGCTGGACCGCGGCCTCAACTTCATGTCCTTCATGAAGAACGGCTTCCGCAACTTCTGCAAGATGCGCGGGCTGCGTCTGCCGCCCCACGACCCGCTCGTCGACATGGAGCGCCGGCTGATGCGCTGCGGCTTCAGCCCGGGCTCGCTGCAGGCCTTCCGGGCGTTCCTCAAGCCGCGCCAGCAGCAGCAGGAGGCCAAGGGCCGCGGCGTCGGCCTCGAGCTGCAGCCCAACATGGCGAGCCTGGCGGACCTGAACGCCGTCGAGGACGAGATCGCCCTGATGGAGCGGGAGCTGCTGCAGGCCAAGAGCGAGATCAGCAGCCTGGTCAGCTCGCTCTCGGGTGAGTTTTCTTCTTCGCCCGGAGCCAGCAGCTGTCCAACAACACCGGCGACCTCCGACCGAATGAAACGCCTTTTCGCCAGATTGTGCGGTGGGTTGGGTGGGGCGGGGTGTGTCCACAGCCCCGGGCGCCGAGCGTGACCGGCGCGCTCAGCTGCGAGGCCGCCGCGTCCCGTCCCGGAGCCGCCGGAGCCAATGAGAGCCGAGCGCCGTCGCCCCGGGCCGCGATGTGTCGGATGGATTGCCGTACAAAAGTCGGGTGTGGGCTTGGAGAGCGGCGGGAGGTTGGGGTCGCGCTGCTGGGAGAAAAGGGGAAACGAAAACAAGCACGGGCCAGGGGGGCCAGCGCGGAAACCTTTGCCGAATTTTAAGCGTGTGGGCTGCTTTTCGGCTCCTTTCAAGGTCACTGTCCCATTCCCGACCGAACCACCGGGCTTACACGTCGTGACGTCGACAAAGTGACGTACTTGTTTCTCGCCCTGTGAATTCTCTCGTCACGATAACCTCAACCTCTCGCTCCAACCATTTTTGACGACCCCGCATCTTGACTAAAATTCGAGATATGCGCGGCCCGGGCCAGAGCACGGGTCGACGCGTCACCTTACTCCGCACCCGTTCAAAGGCTGGGGCCGACCTCGGCCGTGCCATCGGACGCCTTTGACGGGCGGCGTTTACCCTTTCGAGTTCGTTGCCCACCGCACTGACCTGACAACGCCCCTCTTAGCTCGTCAGCAGAATCGTGCCGCGCATGTGTTATCAACATCGTTTGTACTGCGGGTGATTTTATTGTTGTGGCCTGTAGATGTTGTTGAGATACCTACTTTAATCCCTTTAACTCATCATGTCTTTCTCGTGTGTTTCAGGTGACTTTGCCGGCATGGAGAGCTGAGCTGCTAAGCGGCTCTTTCTCTCTCTCTCTATGCCTCTCTCCGCGGCTGCCGCTGTCAGTACACGGCTTGGATAAGTAAACGCCCCCGCCCCTCTCGCTCTCTTCGCCCCCCAAACCCCCTCCGCGCGACAAAGACAATTTGTGCCAATTTGTGCGTGACCTTATGGAGTGCTCGGGGCCCGCAATGCTTGTCTTTCTCCTCTCTGCGCCCGGCCGCCCGCGCCCTAAGCCCCTCGGCGAGCCGTCCGGCTTAGCTAAGCAGCCCCCGCTGGAATGAAGTGGATTCCAGGCGCCCCCCTCCCCCTCCCC
>NW_026270058.1:0-1698 GCF_000697945.3 Frankliniella occidentalis | reverse complement strand
CCTCCCCCTCCCCCCCTCTCCCCCCGTGCACTCGTACGTCTGGAGTAGGGGTGGGGAGAGGTTAGGGGGAAAGGTTTTGTGGCGCCTTGCCATGCCGTGCCCTGCCGGGCCATGCCGGGGATTAAGGGTCTTGCCGGGCGTCTTGTCCTCGAAGGGAAAGGGGTTCGGGTCGGAGGTCGAGGTCCCTGTCGTGTCCTATCCGGGGGGCAGGTTGGTTGGTGGGTGGTAATGGTGGAGGTGGTGGCGGGCTGGATCGGCTGAGGTGGTTGGTATATCGAAACAATGTCGGAAAGACACACAAACTTGACGTCGTCGAAACACGACATTGCTTCCACCAGGTTTCCTACCGACTTGCGTTTTCGCCCGGTGTGGAGGAGGGGTGGTAGAGAAAGGCACACGGTAGTTCCCTCGACAGCGCGGGAGGGAAGAGAAGGGGGGTTGCTTTTGGCTGTCGCATCGGGGGTCACGAAGATGGGGACAGGGCGAGCACGAAGAAGTGGAAGCAAGAGCAAGGTTGCGGAAAGTGAGGTGCTGGCTGCACTGGAGATACCGCGGGGCCGGGGGGTCGGGGCCGCGACCAGGGTGTCGTGGCGGGGAAGAGTTAGCGCGCCGCCCCCGCCGCCGCCCCTCTGCTGATGCCGTTCTTCCACTTGTTTACCCTTCTGGGCCACGCCGCGCCACGCCGCCGCGCTTGCACCTTTTCCTCCGCCCCCTCTCGCTCTCTCTCTCTCTCCTCTACCCTTTCTCCAGTTCCCACCATCTCTCTCTCTCTCTCTCTCTCTCTCTCTCTCTCTCTCTCTCTCTCTCCCTCCCCTCCTCTCTCTATCTCTCTCCCTCCCTCTCTCCCGTCGGCTCTTGCTTTGCCTTGCGAAACGCCGCCGCCGCCCGCTCCACCCGCCGGGCCGCACCAGCACCGCCTGGATACGGTGATTGAAAGTGGGGAGGGAGGAGGTGGCGTGGCGGGGTGGGGCGGCGGCGGTGCCCGTTTGCCTTGGGATTGGCCTCGGCGCCCTCACAGATGAATGGTGCCGCCGCTGCTGCTCATCTTGAAGGAGATGGAGGCGCTCAGAGCGATGATGGTTGCGTCACTCTACAGTCCGCGCGGAAGGTGTCGGTGGACGACGCGCGCTCCTTTGCACCGGAAAGCCGAAAGTGTGTGAACGTCAAACACTTGTAGGTGTATTACCGATATTCGCACACATTCAGTTAGTATGCGAATTTTAAATGAAAATTCACACCTTCTGCACCCGTCTTTAGTGTGCGGATGGGCATTCACCCACCTACAAGTTTGCGTCATTCACACACTACTTGCGTTTCGAGTGTTATTGCCTTTCAGCGTCCGGCGATGGAGTGCCATGGGGACGCACGGAGTAGAATGTAAAGAAGAGAGAGGGGGGGGGGTCTACGCTGCTAGTCCAGAGGGTGGGACTGTGTCGTTGTCGTGTGACTGGCGACGTCGGCGCCTCCAGCACCACACCCCGCCCGTGATGACGTCACGGACCACCCATAAATCACATCAGTCGGTTGATGTGTGTGTGTGTGTGTGTGTGTGTGTGTGTTGGGGAGTAAGGCAGCACACACACACACTGCGGTGCACTAGGGCCCTGGGGCGGAGAACAGACATACTGCCGCACGTTGTCGGATAGCCCTTTATAATATGACTAGTCCCCCTATCTCCCCCCCCCCTCCCGCCGCCAC
>NW_026270057.1:3330-7874 GCF_000697945.3 Frankliniella occidentalis | reverse complement strand
GGGGGGGGCGACACACACCGCCAATACCCAGAGGAATCCCGGAGTACAAGGTAGGGGTTGAGCCCCTCCCCCCCTTTCCCCCATGGTCCGAAATGCCCCTCGGCTGACCAGGGGCATCAGAGGCAGTGTTGCCAACTAGGGAGGTCAACAATTCCACGATTCCGAATGTGTGGAGTATTACCAACCGCTGCCAACAATTTGAACGCAACTGTGCCGAGGATTTTGCCTACAGTAGGCAGGGCATGCGTAGGAAGGTACAGCTCTCTCCAGCTCTCTCCACACAGGCGCATTCCTAGTGTGTGGTAGTGTGGCACTGACCAAGTGCACCCCAGAGACGCCCTGGGCCAATCATGTTAGGACTACGGCTGGTGCTGGTGCTGGGCGAGGCGTGGCCGTGTCAGACGGTGCCGGAGGCGGTCTCGCGGCGCACAGGTGAGTCCTTCCTCGGACACGGACCCTCGTCATCGTGAGAAGCTCTCTCCAGCCGAGTAAGAGGTCGTCTAGATATTACGTGTCCGTTTCGTGTATGAATCAGTCGGCAGCAGGTGCCGGAAGCTCGGGCGCCTGCGAGACTCTGGGTAGGCCAACCCGCAGTACACGCACGCACTGCAGATACGAACTTGCCTACCTACCGGGCGCTACCAGCTTGCATGGGCTGAGCCGACCGTATTGGCACTATCGTACAACGGAAAATGACGGAAAGAATTTCTGGATGACCCCTAAGAGGGTCGACTATTTAATCAGCAGAGTGAAACTCGCGGTCTCTCGCGCCCGCGTGCATTTTCCTTATTCCAGCTCTTTCCACCGGCGCCGCCTTGATCTTGTTAAAGAAGCGCCGCGCTCCCGACGATTCCGCCGCGCCGAGGAGGAAACACACCTCTCCCGTGTTGTTGGCCTCGATTGCTCCGGCACGCTGCATGCACCGCATACTCCGCACATACAGCCCCCCTCCCCCTCCCTCCCCCTAACAGTGTTGGCTTGGCTTGCGTCCGCTCCAAACCAAACTGCACATCCGCACCGTCGAAGAGCAATCCCCCTCTCTCCCCGCCCCTCCGGACCCGGCCAGCGAGCGGAACGGAGCTGGCGAACCCGAAATTGCATCGCTCAACCGGGCGCTGCTCCCCTTTCTATTCCCGACCACTTTGCGTGGTCGAATATATAGCCGCCACTTTGAGATGACGCAAACATTTCCCAGGAAAGGCGGCAATGCAGCACAATCATATCGGTAATTATATCGACATTATGAGAATAAGTAGTCTTCTGAGCAGTGTATAGTTGACAGGCACCCGTTGGAAGTTAATGCAGCAGCAGCAAATTTCATCTTATAACGCAAGTCACGAGATATGTATCGAAAATATGCAGTTGTAGTTCTGAGCCTGCAGGCATGGAGCGATGTGTTGTGCTGTATACTGCACGACGGGATGGCAGGTCGGGCACACCTAGCATCGGCACGAGCGTCGGCACGAGCATCGCCAAGAATGTCGGCACAAGCATCGCCAAGAGTGTCGGGACGAGACGAGCATCGACACAAGCATCGCCAAGAGCATCCGCCTGCCGTGCAGCCACCGCCCGCCCGGTGCGCATCAGTCAATGCGGTGGGGGGGCCACAGCTCGCACAACCACCGCGCAGCCAGAGAGGAGCGAGGAGCAGAGGAGACCCACTAACCCAATCATGGCGGCAGAGTGGCGCCGGGATGGAGAGTATCGACTTGCGCCGGCATTGCCACCGTCACAGCAGCGGCAGCAGCAGCAGCAGCAGCAGCAGCAGCAGCAGCAGCAGCAGCAGACGGGAGAAACGGGAGCAAGGGTGGCGGCATAGGGGGAAAGCCAGGAGGGCCCAAGAAGGGCGCGGCTCGCCTGGAGGAAAACATGGAGAAACATGCCCGCCATGGGGGAGCTGGGGAGGCCCGCGGGGCGCACGGTGAGCAGGCGCACCGTGTTGACATCGTGTGTAGCTTTGAGGCCTACCGAGCAAACACGCGACAGCCAGAGAGCGCGGCGGCACGCACAACAGGGTTAGGGGGGCGCGGCGAGCAGCCAAAGAGCGCGACACGACGCACAACAGGGTTACGGGGCGCGGCGAGCGGCCAAAGAGCGCGGAACGACGCACAACACGGTTACGGGGAGCGAGGAGCAGGTGCACGGCGAGCAGGTGCACGGCGAGCAGGTGCACGACAAGCAGGTGCACGACGAGCAGGTGCACGACGAGCAGGTGCACGGCGAGCAGCCAGAGAGTGCGGCACGCACAACAGGGTTAGGGGATGCGGCGAGCAGGTGCACGGTGAGCGGTGAGCAGGCACTCGGCGAGCAGGCGCATCGTGCTGACATCGTGTGTAGCTTTGAGGCCTGCCGAGCAAACACGAGGCAGCCAGAGAGCGCGGCACGCACAACAGGGTTAGGGGGGCGCGGCGGCGGCCGGGTGCGCGCGCGGGGGGTTGTTCCATCCATTTCACGCGCTGATGCACTTAACTGGCGCCAATTAATATCATTCCGGCGATTAAGCCCGGTAAATATCGCAATCAGGGCGCACGGGCGGTCTGAGGAGTAGGGGCGTGGTGGTGGCGGGGGCAGAGAGAGAGAGAACCACGGGAAAAGAGAAACGAGAGCGAGCGGCGCCTGTCTGGTGAGCGCGAGGCGTGGCGGGGCGTGGTGGGGGGTAGCGCCGGCCATAAAGTCCTGAAAGCAAGGCGCTGGCCAAGTCGACTGGACGCGCGACCGCACATAGGGGCGGGGAAGGGCGGGGCGGACATCCCGCGTGGTGGCCTTCCTCGGCTGAGCGACAGATGGACGTCGTAACGGGAGGGAACCGGGATTGGCGAGGTAAAAGTAAAAATGGATGGGGGGCAAAGGGGGGAGAGGTGTGCGTCGCACACGACGCGCTGCGGAGAGAAGGGCGGGGACGACCAAAGGAGAGGGGGTGAGGGAGAGGTGGGCTGATACGACTATAAACGTGGAGGGTTGTGGAAAGGGAAGAAAGAGAAGGAGGGGGGGGGGAGAGAAAGGGATGAGGAGGCAAAGGGGGAGAGGCCGGATATGATGCGAACACGTCGACCGGAAGTGCTGTGTTTGCAGGTAATTCGCGTGGAGGAGCAGCAGCAGCGCCAGCGCGCGGCATCGGCAATCTGCGCTGCGCCCTCTGGACACCACCACCACCCCGTGCACCCTCCTCCTTCCCCACGCCCTTGTGCAGGGACTGCTCTAGCAGCTCGGCCTGCCGCGAGGCGCAGCGGAGCGGCGTGGCGGTGCGTGCCCCCGGGGTGGCCCGGCACGTCGACTTGACAGGTCGATAGTGACGGCCACGTGCCACGGCCATAGCGCAGCGCCAACCCCGAGTGATTTGGGGCCACGGGGTCAAGGGGCTGGCGCGGGGCTGGAGCAGCGGGGAGCTGGCGCAAGGGAGACCGCACGAGTGCGACAAGCAGGGCACGACGCTGCAGCCGGGGCGCCGCCGCCGCGCCAGGGCGTCGCACCGGAGAGCATCCGCAGTGCAGCTAGGGCCGGAGCCAAACCGGAGCCACGGCGCGGCGGGGCGGGGCGCGGCGGAGCGCTGCGGGGAGGCCAGCACGCAGCCAGGGCCAGGGCGCGGGGCCAGCCAGCCGAGCCCCCATCCCTCCAGGCGCCCCTCAGGTCAAGCAGCAAATCATTTTCTTTGACCAAAGTGAAAGATATTTTGACCTACATTAAAGGTGGGAAACCCTTCGAACGCGGTGGGAAGAAAGGGGGGGGGGGATAATGAGATTTAAAGTGACCGACATTTGAAACAAGTGAGAATCGCTTCAGATTAAGGAGGTCATTCACCAAAGACAACTTCCCTACTTTAACACCTTAAAAAGAGCGTTTTTAACATGTACATTTCTTCCTCGAGCGTGCGGCACCTAGCGAGTCAAATGCGAGTTCTCGATATATCGGTATGTCTCGACTATTATTATGGGTTCAATAAGAAAAAAAAATCCGCTCAGTTATGTTACCACCAAGAGAAATGTGCTAGCTCAAAGATCAAACAACATCGGCGGGTAGGAATAACCTTTGCTGACGGTGTAACAACAAGACCATCGTGTGATGTGTGCGCTGAAAAACAGGTCGTGGCTGAAAACCACCCCACGGGATTTCATTAATTACACAGTAGCGCGCGCACGCACGCCGCACGCGTGTTGGTGGCTTGCCTATTCGCCCGGCCCTAAGGTGTCATTAGTGCCCTCCCGTCGTGTCCGCATGCCACTGCAAAAATTCAACAAGTTTTTTTTTTTCTTTTTTTTTTCCAGCTACCGTCATGGCATGTGGGATCTACATTTTATTCCCAACAAGGTAGAAGAATGGTCGGGAGGGGAAAAAAAGGTCAAATGTTACGCAACGCACGGTGGTATAGGTGCGGTGAGCAGAAGGCTGATTTAAGTCGCCTGGCCCATGTTTTTCTAAGCGAGGTGGCGTTCATTAATCTGCCCGCTCAGTCAGAGGGACGGGGCGCGGGGGGCGTATTCCAGGCCCGCTAGGGGAAGGTATCGCTGAGCACGTGACAAGCGCGGGACGTGACCCCCGCCCCCCCC
>NW_026270057.1:0-2660 GCF_000697945.3 Frankliniella occidentalis | reverse complement strand
GGGGGCGGGGCGCCGCGGCGCCGCCGGCGACAGGCGGGGCGCGACAACGAGAGCGAGCAAGAGCGCCAATGAACTTGTTAATCTCCCGCCTAGTTCGCGAGCAAAGTCCTCCTCACACGAGCGAGATGCGCGGCACGTCCGCGTTTCCAGCTCATTCCGCCCCGCTCACGCGCACGGGGTGGAAAGAGAGAGATGGCGCGACAGGTTTATAGGGAGAAAGCCTGAAAGGAGAGAGAAGGGGAGGACGCCTCCCCTCCGGGGAGAGGGGTGCAGCTCACAATCGGGAGAAATGATTTCGTTAAATCGCAGACGAACACTGTGTCGAGCCTGCCGCTCGTACAGCCGCATTTATACGAGCGGCGGGGGAGCCTAACCGCATCCAAGGCTGCTTCTGCCCGGCGCAGCGACGCAGCGGGGCGCCCGGCCGGCAGCCCGCGGGGCGAGCCCCGGGGCCACTCACCTGGAAGTCGACGTTGGCGCCGTACTTCAGCAGCAGGTACACGAGTGTGGCGCTGCCCCGCGCCACGGCGAGGAACAGCACCGGCAGCGAGAACAGGTGCTGGCGCGTGTAGTCGGAGAGCGCGCCCAGCCGCTCCGTCGAGATGGCCGGGTTGGTCTGCAGCACCACGTCGTTGGCCAGGCCGTGGCCGAGGCCGTAGTAGCCGTGGCCGAGGCCCGAGGTGCCGCCCGCCAGGCCCTCGCACTCGTCGTCCGACGACGAGCGGCAGCTCAGCGAGGACGACGACGACGTCAGGGACGAGGACGCCGACGAGTCGTCCATGTGGCGGTACGCCGCCAGTCGCCTGCGCTCGTGAGCTGCCAGCAGCCCCGCCAGGTCCACCTGCAGGCAGCGCAGCGTCGGTAAGGAAAGCAGACCGCAATGAGAGTCGGACACAGAGAGAGGGAGAGGCACGTACCTGGGGCGTCTCCGGCGGGGTGGCGTTGCTCGGCGACTCCATGCCCGGGCCGGCGGCGGCCTCCGCGTCCCGCATAGACAGGTTGAGGAGGATGCTCTTGAAGATCTCGCTGCTGCGCCGCAGCTCGGCGAAGATGCCCCGCTCCGGGTGCACCTTGCTGCCCGAGCCGGGCAGGCCGGTCAGCGCGCCGGCCAGGGGCATCCCCGCCGGCCCCGGGGCCGCGCGCTCCCCGCTCGGCTTGCGGCGCGGGGTGGGCGGCGACTGGTCCCACTGGTGGCCCAGCTCCACCGCGCTGCCGTTGTCGCCGCGCTTGTCGCGCAGCAGGGGCGACGACTTGAGGGACACGGAGCGCCGGTCCTTGTCCACCTTCTCGGCCTTGTCCCCCTTGCCGCGGCCCGCCTCCTGCTTGTCATGCTCCAGCGACAGCGAGCGCTGCCGCGGCACGTGTCTGAGTGGGGCCAGGGGCGTCAGGGGGGCCAGGGGCGCCAGGGGGACGGCGCCGCCTCCTCCGCCGCCGCCGCCAGTCGCCGGCGACACCCACGACACCCTGCGCGGCGGGTGCGGTGTGGGCGGCGGCAGCGGCGGCACCGGCACCACCACCGCCACCGGCGCGGCCATCCTCGTCGTGCCCGTCGACGGAGACCTGCTCGCGTCGGGGTCCGCGAAGAAGCCCTGGTCCGAGTGGCTCGACAGGCGGGGGCAGCTGAGGCGGCCGCCCTGGTTGGGCTCCAGGCCATACTTGAGCAGTAGCCGGGTCACGTCCACCGCCCCCTGGTCCACGGCCACGTGCAGCGCGTTGCTGAAGATGAGCGGCGCCGTCGGCGACAGCGGGGACGGCGTCGACGGCGAGGTGGACGGCTCCAGCCTGCAACAGAGAAGTCGTCAGCAGCGCCTCTCGGGGCCGTGCTGCGGGTACCACCACACCACCCAACGCGTATCTCCCCAACTTAAATGGGATGCGGGTATCATGACGACGGGGAGAGGGGGGGGATAATGCACAGGTGGGAGCGAGAGTGAGGGAGACGGAGAAGCGAGAGGGCGAGGGAGCGAGAACAAAGTTGTCGAGGGAGAAACTCGCTCCTTCTCTCGGTGCGGGCCGAGGGACGAGACGCCAGGGGCCTCGCCCAGCTAGGCGAGCGGCGGCAGGGCGGGCTCGTAAAAGGGTCGGTACCTTGCGTGTCTCTGCCCCCCTTACCCTTGCCCCGGTCCGTCAGAGTTGTCGGGGTCATGACGCGAGGGGCAGGCCATGCGGCCGGTGGCCAGCGCACCCCAGGCATCACCTTCACCGTGGGCACCGGCAGCGTGGGCACCAACAACTTGGGTTACTACCAGCGTGTGCACCATGGTGCATGGTGCAACAGCCTGGGGTACTACTACCAGTGGGTGCACCAACAACCTGGGGTACCACTACCAGCGTGGTTAGCAACAGCGTAGAGCAACCAACAACCTGGGGTACGACCAGTGTGGGCAGCAACAGCGTTGGAACGACCAGCGTTGGCACCGACAACGACAGCCCGGGATACCACCAGCGTGGGCAGCAACAGCGTGGCCACGTACAAGAGATTCAGGCCCTGAGTGGGAGCCAAGAGGCCTGCAGGCTCATCCAGATCCTGCAGGCAGGATTCTGAACCGAGTTTATCAGTAGAGTCCTGCCCGTGGGCTGTAAAGAGGAGGGGTGTTGTAGCTTTCCCACCCAAGATAGAGAGAAAGAGAAGGAGTGGGAAGGGGGCGGAAAAAAGGTGG
>NW_026270056.1:2093-2948 GCF_000697945.3 Frankliniella occidentalis | reverse complement strand
CATAACGTAACGAAAGGAAGGAATCCTTGCTGCACTGTAAAGACCTTGCGAACGACTTCCTTTGTAACTCGCAATAATTGAGATAAAATTCCCCTTCGTAGGGCTTCTTAAACAAAAGCAGTCAAACCCTTTTCGATTCGATCAATGAAAAACCCTTCGCAACGTTTCATCCGTGTGGTGCGAGGCCAGTTGGGGGTTTAGGTGCCAAGGCCAACTTTTAATATACAGAAGCTACTTATTGAAGTGTGCATAAAGAACTACAATTTTCGGATAAGGTGCTCAAGTACACTGATAGAAATGATTCGTTGCAGGCATCAAAATTTTGATACCCGCGACTAAATTTTGTTTGATTAGTCCGGCTTAGTCACAGGCATCAAAATTTTAGTAGCTGCTAACCGAAATTTTGGTCGCTATAACGAAAAGTTTAGTTGCTGCGATTAAAATTAATTTTGATGGCCATGACTTAAATCCGGACTGATCGAACAATTTTTGATGGCTTCAACGAAACATTTCTCTCGGTGTTGACTTTATGTCTAAGCAAAGTTAACATTTGGTTGTAACTTTCACCACACGGAAAAAAAAGGGTTGGTCGTGGTGACCAGATTATCCTGGTTGAGAGTGGATTGGTTGTGAGCATCGAACTGCTTGGTTGTGGCAGCCGGCTGGATTCGTTGTTGTGTTACAACTCTCTTTGTTAGGTCGGCTCGATCGCTGTAATCAAACGTCGCCCTACTATCTGGCTTGGTTCTGCTCATACAGGTCGGTTTGTCGTGGCAATCACCCGGCGCCGTTTACCTAGGTCGACGAACACTCCAGGAACGTGCGAGAGAAAGGGGGTTGCCCACTATGCCTTGT
>NW_026270056.1:0-353 GCF_000697945.3 Frankliniella occidentalis | reverse complement strand
AGCTGTCGTGCTGGCGCGTTACAATGCCACCGCTGCAAACTTCTTGTGAAACGCGAAAGCCAAGCCGTGTCACAAGGGGTGCGTGGCGTGAGGAGGGAGAGGGCCGCCCCTTTTGTAGCTGTCTGTTGTTGCGACACAAAATATGCGACAGTATAATATTTGCACGGATCAGATAGTTTTGCACTTTTCGCACACAATTCACTGTCGATGCAATGTGAATGAGATTATGTTTTGTTTGTAAAAAGAGTATCTCGCACATTTGTCCTGGTTACTTACTCATTTCAAAGGAGTACATCAAAATTCCATTAACATCAAAATGTTTAAAATGCTTCTCCCTATTTCTCTTCCCACCT
>NW_026270055.1:8153-9153 GCF_000697945.3 Frankliniella occidentalis | reverse complement strand
ATTATGTACCTCAGAACAAAGCATTGCTTCGTATTTGCAAAGGATTTATGGCATTTTGCTCTGCACGGTTTTAACTGTGTGGAAGAGAGGGGGGGGGGGGGTATCGGCACGGCACCTTCGCCTTGCGGTCCCGATCGGATAGGCAACCTGTCCGCAACTCTACATAAGGCACAGTATAAACAATAACAGTACAGAGCGAGGGATTAATCAGCCACTGGCAGAGAGCTCTAGAGAGAGAAAACTATTCAGATCAGCTTCAATTTGTACCCTGAACCCCGTTGAGTACGGTTGTCTGTGGGGCTCGGTGGGGCTGCAACTACTGCTTACCAGGAAAACGGTGGCTCCAACGACGCGTCACCACGCCCTGCCATCCTACTTCAACTACTATCAACGCAGCTGTGCGACACACCTGCAGCTTCAGCTCGCTCTGCAAAACACGAATCAATACGAACATGTTGCTCAATTGATAATTTAAATTTTGCTTAAAAGCGTGTTTTTCTCACACAGTTGTCAGGGAGCCGGAGGGCTATTGGCTCCATGGGCGTGCGAACAGGCAATACGCTCTGACAAATAAGTAAGGTCTGGAGCAAACTGGCAAGTGCACTGGAAACGCAAATGTGTGAATGTCGCTCACTTGCAGGTGTGTGAATATCCATTCGTACACTTAGGGGGGTAAACGTGTGAATTTTCTGGAGAAAATTCACACGTTTACCTCTCCCTAAGTGCACGAATGGATTTGCACACACCTACAACTGAGCGACATTCACACACTTGCGTTTCCAGAGTGCGTTAAATTATTGCATACTCGCAACCTCTTCGGCATCGAATTTTACCCCTTTTCATACTAATGGATGAAAATAAGATTTTGACCATGATTTTGACTGATTTTTAAAATCATGAAATTCGCAGTAAGGGTCGGCAGACGTCCGATGACGCAAGGAGTGCAGTGTCCAGCATTACAGCTAACGAGCTCGACGACCTGTCACACCCACATCCCCCC
>NW_026270055.1:0-759 GCF_000697945.3 Frankliniella occidentalis | reverse complement strand
GTTTTGTTTTATGTTCGCAGCAGCGGCTATTCGACTTTCCCCCTCTGAGTGTTGTACGGTTTTGCTGTCCGCCCCGCAGAGTCGGTGAAAGTATGACCACTGACCACTCGACCCACTTCTCCCGGGGGGTGGTGCGCCACCAGGGTGCGCCACCGCGAGCCGCTCGCGACCAGTCCGACGTCGGGAACGCACCCTGCTCCCTAGAGAGAATAGAGCGACTCGACCTTGACTCGGAGAAGAAGTTTGCGTTTCTGAGAAGACTTGACGCCGGCGGGTAGCGATTAAAGCCTGGCCAGGTGCCATCCAATGCATCTGCATGAGAATGCAGCACCGGTCAAAGGGGGGTTAACAAGGCGGCTGAAGCTGGGTAAGAAAAGTGACGGGAAAAAAGGTAAATATTCGAACCGAGGGGGCAACAACTCCGGGAATCAAATGTGTACACCTTCCTGAGAATAATCAAGATAAACATAATAGAAATCAACAAACCAAGAGGAAAACTAGTGAAACTGGAACAAATTGGTCGAAATAAACGTTTTCTACGACTAGAAAACCTGAGCGAACGGGAATCACTGGGAATCAAGTATTTCGGGAATCATGTGTTCACATCAAAAGGGAGTCATTGCCCCCTCGATTCGAACCCGGATCAACCGCATGGCGTAAACTTCAACACAAGACATATGCATTCATCGAGCCAACTACCACTAACATTGCGAATCGGCAGGCCTGCGTTGCAGGGCATCGTCAGATCAGCCAGAAGAG
>NW_026270054.1:1057-2940 GCF_000697945.3 Frankliniella occidentalis | reverse complement strand
TCTCTCTCTCTCTCTCTCTCTGCTTCGCCCTCATTAATTCCGTGTGAGCGTGCATCGCTGTGGGTGGCAAGAGCCAACTGCACCAGGAACGACGCACACTCGAACACCACCGCTATCAATACAAAATTTTGTGTGTGTGTGGGGGGGGGGTGTGTGAGGGGGAGCGCGGATGAGCGGAAATGAAAATGACCCCGAGGAGAGGTGCGAAATCTCACGCGTCCATTGATGATATGCGGAAAAATGAATAATAAAAATGCTATAAATGGTAATTAGCATGGTCGTCAATAAATATGAGATTCACATTGAGGCAATAAAACCAAATGACAACAATAAAAGAAAGCTGACAGATTGCGCAGGGACCGTCCATCATCATGCGCTCATGCATGAATGTGCGCTCGCTATATTCTTTCTCATTCTCGCCACAATGACCCACCTCCGGGCCTCCCGAACCCTCCGCAACGCGTCCCGTGCGCCATTGTGCAGCCGATGGGGAGGGCGGCCGAGGGCGGCGGAGGCGGGGACCTCAGCTCGGCGTCCAGGTGCGGGCCTCACGCAAACACAACAGGGGTGCCTAGCGTTGCGTATGGCGTCAGGTCCGCCCGCCCCCGCCCCTGCCCTGCCCCCGCCCACGCAGTCGGCCGGCGCGTGCCCAGCTGCACCCGGCCCCCGCCGCCCTCACCTGCCACCTCTGCAGCGGGGCGGGGCGCAGGGCCACGGCGTCGCTCCTTTAGCCGCCCCCGCCACCCCCGCGAGCGCGGCCCGGGCCCACAGGACGACCTCATTCACATCCGTGCGCTTGGGGATTAAATTTCAGTTATTACGAGTCACTAGTCAACCATAGCATAAGGGGAGGACTTCACCAGGTCGTGGAAGTATAGTTGCAGTCTAATTTAAAAATTGAAAAAAATAAATAAATAAAATAATTAAAAAGAGAAAAGAGAGAGGGCCCTTTACTTTGAGTAAAAACGAATTGCGTAGGGAAAGAGGAGAGTGAACCAAAGTCGCTGCTACGCGGCGCACGGGCCGAGCACGAGCGAGCTGGGCTTTGTCTGCAGCGCGCCCGCTGTTTGTTCTTTGATATGCGCCATAAAGAGGTGCATGAGCAATTTGCACGCACGCTCTCGCGGGGGAGGAGGGGAATGCCCTGTGCACTCTCATCAGTTCTGCCGAGTACCAGTGTCGACGCACGGCCGACACACACAGACAACCACCCACACTCACACACACACACACACACACACACACACACACAAACACACACGCTGCGCGCGTGGAGGTGAGGGACGACGCCGTCAACACCACCACCGAGGCGGCAGAGCGTCTTCACACATCGCGTGCGAAGCAAGCCGTCCTGCTGGGGGATGACACGACCCGAGAGGGGATGGGACTGTCGACCCAATCAAGGGACTCGTTACGTTGGGGCTGCAGTCGCACCCCGCGAGGGAGGGGGTACTTTACCAAAAAATCAAACGTACTTCACCAATTTTTCTGTTTTATCTAGATTTTTCCTTGATTTAACTGATGTTTTACATAGATTTTTTCCTTGATTTTCCTGATTTTCTAACTGATTTTTAAAATTGGTTTTCCTTGACCTTATCTGGATTTTCTTTTTTGGTTTATTTACAGGGAGTACCATGATTTAATTTTTCTCTTTTAGCACCCCTCGGCCCGTGCACGGCCGCTGGCGGGAAGAGAAACCCCGCGCCGCCCGCTGGGCTTCGAGTACCACACAAGCGAACCTTAAGCCCCTCACAGATTTATACCCGCGATGGTAACGGCCCCGGGGGGATTATCTCCTGAGGAACGGCCGGGCCGGGCACAGTGTATCCCACCACATTAGCCAGCTGCAGCATCGCCATCATTATGGCGATGGGCGTGGGGTG
>NW_026270054.1:0-322 GCF_000697945.3 Frankliniella occidentalis | reverse complement strand
AAGGGGGGCAGAATGAATGACCTCACGCAATGCAAAGGCCGCACAGCTGTCTTCGCGGAACTGTGCCGTGTCACGTCGGGGGCGATGCGATAGAGAGGAGGGAGGGGGGGAGGGTCAGCAGCTGACCGTGTAAACAGCGTTTGAATGCCACACACGCTACTGTGCAGGAGGCGCACAAAAGCCGCCCCGCCGCGCCCCGCCCAGTCGCTGATTGGGGGGGACGGTCTGGACCAGGGTTGTTAACGTTAATTTAACGGGTAACGACGTTACGACGTTTTCGTTAACGTTATTTTAACGTTAACGTAAGACGTTAATTTTTTGG
>NW_026270053.1:3086-4854 GCF_000697945.3 Frankliniella occidentalis | reverse complement strand
AGTACAGAAGCAGTGTTCCGTGTGGCTTAAAGTTTTGCTCTAACGTGACGTCCCCCGTGCTGTGTTTCTAGCACGCAGTTTACTTCTCTCGTGGGCCCCGATGGCGGAGTCTTTGGTCAACATGGAGCTCCTCCCGGACGACGTGCTCATAACCGTCCTGCAGTTCCTGGACGTGGAGGACGTTCTCGCCTGCCGCCTCGTGTGCAAGAGGCTCTGCGGCCTGGCCCTGGACCAGTACGTCTGGCGCCACCGATCGCTCGCCGACGACCACCCACGCGCGGGCGCCGTGCTGCTCCTGGCCCCGTGCCTCAAGATGCTGACGGTGACGGGCCGAGTCCCGACCCTGGCGGCGACGACGACCGGGTGCGCCGTGGAAAGTTTGGAATTGCGCAGCAGGGATGCTGATCCCTTCAGCCCCGCGGAGTACTCCTTGGCGGTGCTCAAGCAGGAAGCCCTCGGGCGCCTCAGGAGACTCAAGGTCGCGGGTATGGACCGTGGTGTGTCCACCGGGCCCGACGTGCTGGCGAGGACGATTGCGTCGTGTTCCGGGCTGGAGTCGCTCGAGGTCCTGGGCTGGCTCCCGGAACTCTCCCGACCCATCGTGCGCGGGCCGTCCGCGCCCTCGCTGACCAGGTTCCACTGCCTGGCCAACGAGCGCGCGGCGTCCTTTGTGTACTCCATACTGGCCTCGCACGCTCCTACCCTGGAGGAGGTTAGCACAGGCACGGACTTCCCCTTCCAGGAGACGGTGACGGCGAAGTTTCTGGCTAAGCTACCGAGACTCCGCAGTCTGCGGTGTGAGAATCCGATTGGGGGGCTAGAGGCCGTAGCTGCGAGCCCGACGCTCTGCGAGGTCAGTTTTGAGCTGTACCCAGAAGATTTAGATCAGTTCAATATATTGCAACAGTTTCTTCACCGAGCCGGCCATCTGCGCAGTGTGCACCTGAGCAACTGCGCGGAAGGCCTCTTCACAGATGTTCTCTTCGCGGAGGTGGTCGAGGCCCTCCTGGCTGGGCCTTCCCGCCACCTGGAGCGGCTGGCCCTGCAAGGGTTTAAGGAAGTGCGCCCGCTGCTCCTGGCGCTGCCCTTGCTGCGCTCCCTGCACCACCTGGACCTGGACGCCGAGCCCGACGAGGACGTGCTGAAGGGCATCACCCCCGCCACGGCCCCGGCCCTGACCCTGCTGGAGCTGGGGCAGCTGCCGGTGGGGCAGTGCCCCCACGCCTGGATGCACGGGCCCGCGGTGCAGGCGATGCTCCGGCAGAACCCCTCTCTGCACATTCTGTTACGGCTCAACACCTTCAGCATCATGTGTGATCCTCTGGACTGCGGCAGCTGCGGCCTCGCCTGCCATCAAGAAGTGAGGTGGGGGTGGGAGGAGGAGAGGAAGGTCTCCATCGGCATCTTCTCCCACGGCCCTGCCCAATGTCCAGCACCTGACGACCACGCTCTTGCCTTCGACTGGCAGAGGGGTGATGATGGCAAAGCTATGGTAACGTGGATCCACATGTGATGTACTTGTGCCCTTGATTGTGGATGTCTCGTACTCTTAGTTTTGTTTCGCAAGACATGTAAAATTGGTCATGTTTACATTTTGTTTGTGTCAGGTTTATTAGACCGTCAATAAACCGTTAATTGTTACTGACTGTAAGTAGTAATGTTCCACAAGACATGTAAAACCTGTCATCTTTAGATTTCTTTTGTGTGTCAGGTTTATTAGACAGTCATTACACTGTAAATTGTTACTGACTGTAAATATAGTTTTGTT
>NW_026270053.1:0-978 GCF_000697945.3 Frankliniella occidentalis | reverse complement strand
AACAGCGGTAGCAGCGGTAGCAGCGGTAGCAGCAGCGGTTTGGTCTCGACTCTCCTCCAGACGACTGAAACGCTCAACGGCGGCGGCGGACGCGGTCTGGAGTCGCTTGTAGTCATGGGTGAGCTACCGGAACTCACCCGACTAGTAATGCACGGGCCGTCCAGGCCCTCGCTCACCCGGTTCCGCTGTCCGTCTAACGACTGCTCGGCAACCTTCGTGTACACCATGCTGACCGCGCACGCCGCCACCCTGGAGGAGGTTGCCACGGGCACAGATTTCCGCTTCGAGGAGACGGTGACGGCGGAACTGTTGGCTGCCTTACCGAGACTCCGCAGTCTGCGGTGTGTAAGCCTGATAGGGGGCTTAGAGGCCGTGGCAGCGTGCACGACACTTAGAGAAGTAAGCATTGATGCGTTCGGAGACGCAGACAAACTCGAGAGTGCTGCTAAGTTCCTCCGCCGAGCCGGCCAACTTCGCCGTGTCCACCTGGAGAACTATGGGGATGACGAGTCCCTCGCGGTGCTGGTCGAGGCCCTGGCTGGGCAGTCCCACCTGGAGAGGTTGGCCCTTTATGAGTACGACGACTCGCGCTCGGTGCTGCGCGTGCTGCCCTCGCTGCCCGCCTTGCGCCACCTTGACCTGGTCACCGACGACGCCGACGAGCTGCTCAAGCTCATCACCCCCGCCACGGCCCCGGCCCTGACCCTGCTGGAGCTGGCGGTTAGGAGTGGACATTGCCCCCACGACTGGATGCACGGGGCCGCGGTCAAGGCGACGCTCGCGGAGAATCCCCTCCTTCATATCCAGCTCTGGTTCAATAACAGTGGTGACCGGTGCGGGAGCGGGCCGCCCTGCCCGGTCGGCTGCCACCAAGAAGTGGATTGGGGTGAGGAGAGGAAGATCGGCCTCTACTCGCACGACCCGGACAAGTGTCCCTCCCCGGAGGACCACACTGACGACGTCGACTGGCAGAGAGGC
>NW_026270052.1:6020-6808 GCF_000697945.3 Frankliniella occidentalis | reverse complement strand
CTGATATATTTTTCTTGGCCCTTAAAAACTCTCGGCTAAGGCCGCCGCCGCCGCTAGTTTTCCGCGGCGTGGCGCAAGTTTCGTGAAACCGACCAGCTGTTTTGTCATCACGCAACCTCATCGCTAATGTGGCAGTTGGGCTGGGCGAGTGGCCGCCCGAGGGCTGGTCCTGGTGGTCCTGGTCCTGCGGCCGCTGCCGCCCGACAAATGATCCTTGTTCATCATCGAGGCGGTGCCGTGCCGGGCGGGGCCGGTAGGGTTTGCATTGAACATCAACATTCCTCGCCGCCCGGCTGCTGTGGCGCTTTTCTATTTTCCACCCCTCCAATCTGCCGGCGAGCACGTGTGGTGGCAGCGCCCAAGCGGCTTCCGTGTTTTGCGCGCGAGCTTGGCGTGGGCTCGGGGCGGGGCGGGCGGGCTGGGCGGGCTGCTGTGAGCGAACAGCGCTGCGCGGGCGCGGCGGGCGGCTGCAACTAGTGAGCGCCTCAATCGAACCACTTTCCCACTAATGTCCCCGTGATGAGGCGGGCGGCGCTCGGCCACCGCGCGGCGCGGCGCGACGCCGGAGCCATGCGGAGCGGAGGTGGAAAGCGGTCGGCCGGCTCGCCGAGCCCTCCTCTTTTCATCCGACTCTGATCGTGTTCATCTCTCTCGCTCTTGCCCTCTCCACCGTCTCTGTCCCTCCCCCGCATCATCGCCGCCGTCGTCCGTTACCCCCCAGATACCCGCGGCCGCGCTGCCGCGACCCCGTCGTCGCAGTGGCCGTCGCCGCCCAGGCCTCCGCCGCC
>NW_026270052.1:0-985 GCF_000697945.3 Frankliniella occidentalis | reverse complement strand
ATGGACGTAGGTCCCATATGGGCCTATAAGTTGTTGGCTGAGCGAACGGAATCTTTACCGCTCCCTAAACTTAGACTTAGCGATGCCACCTTTTTCCAGGCTGGGTTGACACCCGATGGTCGCGATCCCGATCGAGGCCGCAACCCCAGTTTGGCCAACTTGACAGACAGGGATGTTGTCAGAACTGCTATGAGATCAAAACTTGCGGTGGATATAAAGTACGAAATTTGCAAGGACTTAATGTTTTGAACAATAGGGAGTAAATTCTGAGTCTAAAACAAAGATCTTTAGAAATATTACAACATTTGTCATGAAGTGGAACTTCTACGGGGAATGTTGGTGCACTTGTTTTTAGCAGACAACATTGCGGCATGTTTTGTTGATCTTTGAGAAGAAAACGGAGAAGTTTTTCTTTGTCTCTTGATCTTCGAGATGAAAGAGAGGTGTATGTCATTAGAAATTATGATCTAAAAAAGTATGTCAAAGTGCAAATGCTATATGCCCACTATATAACTTACTCTCCTAACCTAAAATTTGCTCAAATAATTGAACCGAATTTTGACTTTTAAATAAGTTCAGGCTCTAAGGCAGATACGGTCGCCTGGACCACAAACCACTGAGTTTCGCCGAGTTATTCACTTAAAACAGGTATCTTAATGAGGTCGGTATGGGTCACACAACGAGTTTCCATGATTTAGGGCTCTAAAGGCAGATATCGCCGCCTCAACCGCAACCCGCCCTGCATCGCCTGCATATTTGGTGTAAGACACACCATGAAACAGATATAAATCTTATAAAAATATATTGCGTGGGAAACCTGAGCTCAGCCTTGAGCTGGAACTCTGCCTAGTCATAATATGTCTTAACAGAAAATAGGGTATAAAACCTGACATCCATGAGAATGTCGATTTGGTGTTTAGAACACCGGCTTAAGCCTGGGCGTTAGACAGTGCAGTTGCAGTAGTGAGTTACATTTTTGTTTCTC
>NW_026270051.1:5479-6326 GCF_000697945.3 Frankliniella occidentalis | reverse complement strand
GTCCAAGAAATCAGTATTTTGAGTGAACAAATTTAATAGTCAATGTGTATGCGATTGGTTTTTACTGCGGTTTTATACAGCTTGCATTATTTGCTGTGTGGTTCTCTCTCCAGCTGTAAGGTCAAGTGGTCGTGGTGAAATCGGATCCACCGCTGCTCAAAGGAAAAACCTTGTCAACCTCCGATGGGAGTGTCGGAGCCCATAACGCTTGCGACGAGACGTGCACAGGTCATAGGTACCTCGAAAGTCGACCCCCTCCGCCGATGAAGTGAATTTCGACATCGCCCTTTGCGGGCCGCTGTACGTTTCATTGTGTACATTTTTTCCCCGTCGACTTTTTTGCGCGCTTCGCGGCGCCGACCCGGCGGGCTGCTGCTGTTTCAGGGAGCCTTCATTCGGCCAATCGAATTTCACCGATGACGTCGGCCGAAGGTCAATCAGGGACTTGTGTTTGGTCGTCATCGTCCACGACACGACTCCTCGCTGAATCAACTGCCCCCTTCCCCTTCACGCTCTCCCCTCCAGGACGGAGCGCAGACCAGATTCCCGGCCGTCGTCGCCGCGCCGTTTTCTCCCAGCCTTGCCGTAAAGGTCGCCTCTACGGCGGGGGGGGGGGGGTGAGAAGAGTGAACGGGACTGTTTGTGTGCACGGACCGCCTGGTGCTAAGGGCCTGTGGCGGCCCGAAGGGCGGCCGCTTTACTTAGGGGGCTCCAGAGAGGAGGGCGAGTGGAGTGGTGCCGTCCCATTGATCTGGCTAGTCCAGTCCACACCAGTATCGAACCGCGGTACTGTCAGTATGCCATCATAGCGGTCATCCCTAAGCGCGTGGCGTAGCGGGGCGGGGCA
>NW_026270051.1:0-554 GCF_000697945.3 Frankliniella occidentalis | reverse complement strand
GCGCCCGGCGGGCGGGCAGCCGTCACTGCGCGGGCGCCAGTTCGGTGGCCCGACCTCTAGAGCGCTGGGCTGCCGACGGTGAGTACGCTCGGGCCAACGGAAAATAAACAGGTTTGAAACAAAAATCCATGCACCGAAGCACCAAAGCCAAACTTTGGTTGAAGTTGAGAGAATTTTCTGATTGTACCGTTCGTAAACGTCAACTTCACTGTCGGTCTCATCAAAGTTCGGCAAGGCCATAGTTCGTAAAAATTCGACGAAGTTCAAAGGGGATTGGCAAGACTAGAGTGGTTTATAAACGTTCTGTTATCATAGAAAACGTTCAGTGCCCATGCATCTTTAAACCAAGGTAGTAGTGTGGTAGCAGTGTGGCCCTGAACGTGTGTTAAGCCTATTTCCCCTTGACCCGCACTCCGACATCCGCTTGGGTCTTTGGCGCTCGCCATACTTCCACATCCGACGTTGATCTCATCGAGCGATTTACGCAACACCCGATCGCCTTTTGCTCCCGGTCCTCGTACAACACGAACAGCACGAAGGGCAATTACTCGGCC
>NW_026270050.1:5168-5880 GCF_000697945.3 Frankliniella occidentalis | reverse complement strand
ATTGGTCATACACTTGCCTAACACGTCTGTGGTCAAACCGTACCTCCTACAGAAGAGGTACAGGATGCACCGTACCAAAACCGTACATCATACAGAATAGGTACAGGAGCACCGTATCAAAACTGTAGTCATGACGTTGCTGTACCCTTACGGTTTATCTACAGTATGCAGTTTGTAATATTTTTGTATGAGGATTGGGTGGGGAGTTGACCGCCAACTTCAAAGTTCAAAAATAGTTGCATCCCTAAGGACAGGGACAGGCAGGGCGTTGCCCGGTTGGACTGCAGCACCTCTGGCGTATGACTTATCTGGCGTGACGTATCATCAGCGAGAGCTAACTAGCGAGTCAATCTCCAGGCCAGTGACGCTCTAGGTATGGTACAGAACAAAGATGTTGTTTTTGGACTACGGTTTGCCTGAAGTGTATCCTATACGGCAAAATATTGCGTACGGTTCCGTACTGTGACAAATCGTAGACAAAATACTGTACTATCTGCTGTAGTTGGGTACGGTATTTTTAACAGTGCATCTGACACGCCGTTATCGGCCGCCCCGCGACGGCCTGCTCCGCCACGCCCCGCCACGCCCCGCCACGCCCGCCACGCCCGCCACGCCCCGTCAGCCGCGTGTAGCGTACGGGGGGGATAGTGCCCATAGCTAGGGATGTGCACTTTATGTTTTTCATAACCCGAAATTATGTGCTAAAAAAGAG
>NW_026270050.1:0-548 GCF_000697945.3 Frankliniella occidentalis | reverse complement strand
CCCGCGCGTTGCAGGACGCGTGTTGCCTACGCTGCAGGCGCCATTGACCCGCCGCAGCTACACGCAGGTAGCTAGCTCCATTGTGAGGCGAAGGCGCCCGGCTAGTAGGCAACCCTCCGGCACCCGCGCGTTGCCGGACGCGTGTTGCCTACGCTGCAGGCGTCCTTGACTCTCCTCGCCGGCGCTACACGCTGGTCCACTGTGTGGCGAGAGCGCCCGGCTTGTAGGCAACCCTCCGGCGCCTGAGCATTGCAGGACGCATGTTGCCTACGCTGCAGGCGCCCTTGACTCGCTGCTGCTATAGGTGAGGGCGCCCGGCACGTAGGCAATCCTCCGGCGCCTGAGCATTGCAGGACGCACGTTGCCTACGCTGCAGGCATCCTTTGACTCCCCGTTGTGCCGTCAAGTCTTTGGTGAACAATTATGGTTTGGACTAGATAGCATTGGAGATGATCCTTACTGAAAGGTCCCCCTTTGCTTCCCGCTTTGCCGTGTGCCCCTTCCCGTTCTTAGGAGAGGCCAAAAAGGTTCGGGTGAAAAGAGCCCGA
>NW_026270049.1:3040-5032 GCF_000697945.3 Frankliniella occidentalis | reverse complement strand
GGGGGGCAGAGAAGGGGTGGAGAGGGGAGACGCGCCCCCGTCGTCACGGCCGTCACGGCGTACGGTGCTGACAATGCCCCATCAAGCAGCCCCGCGTGCCAGGTGCACTGTTAAATCGATAAAATACGTCGGTCTCGAATACACACTTCAGCTAGGAAAGGGGTGGTAAAAAAAGAAAAGAGAAAAAAACCGACGACGATTGAAGTGGGAACGCTCTCTTTGCAATATACGGCTATGACTGTCTAACTAGAGCGGACCGCTAATTGCAATAGCAAATGGGTGCAACTGCAGCCACGCTTCCGGACGACTTCCGGCTTTTTGAAACGGAACACAATACACACACCGGAAACAAATAAAAATCCGCACGCTCTCGCTCGGTCGGTCTGATAAAAGCTGCGAATTCCGACGACGACCTACGACAGCTATTCCTTTCTCCTTTTCTTTCCGCTGCTCCTTTTATTCTGCCCTCTCTTCGCTTTTCGCAGCGGTACGGCGGGGGGGACCGCGCCTGCCGCCGTTGTCACGACGTCGTCCACCTCCTGGTTTTCGGCGGACACGCCCCCGGTACGGTGGTGGACACAGCAGTGGACAACAGAGGGAAGGAGGGTGGACGGTGACACCCGAGCTGGACGCCACACCTGCGCGGGCCGGGGCCGGGACACTCTATTGACCAGGTAACGAGGCACGCTCAGGTGCCAATGCAGCCAACAGGCGGCCCTTTGTTCGCGGCGGGGACAATGTTTCCCTCTCTCTTTGTTTATTTTGGCGCTGGGCCCGGCCAGAGGCGGCGTCCGGCGCGTCGTGCGAGAGAGAGAGAGAGAGAGAGAGAGAGACAAGACGAGTCGCGCACACGGGAAGCGCGAATGTGCAACGCCGCGCAACGAACGAAGCTAGCGGCGAAAACGGTGTTGCGACTTAAATATCAACGCAAGAGGGTGCGAAAGAAATTTTGAGTTGGCTATGAACACACGTAGAGCTCTATGATAAAAGGCTATGTGCTGGAGTGCGAACTACTTGGCCAGGTACACACTACCTCCTGAATACATGTGGGTACTCAGGAGGTAGGGCATACATGTACTTACACACTTTGGTTTCCGAGAAAGCATTTGCATAGGCCACTTAAAAGTGCCTTTAAAAGGCGACACGAGCCCTTTGCACATAACAGACGTGTGACTTAACACCTTTCTTACCCCTCTCGTGTTTTTTATGGTCCTCGTGCGTCTAACGTGTGTGTAACACTCCGCCACAACGTGTCACGCACTTGCACACGTCACCGGTGAGAAGTGAAAAGGTCGTAAGTTCAATGCAAAGTCCGTGGACTTGCGCCCTTCTCACCGGTGGTGTGTTACGCTGAGCTACGCACATCCAAGTGCACTTGCGGTGTGCTGCACGCTGCGCGCCACCGGACGTGCCGTGTCGTGCCGTGCCGGCCGCTCCCCGGCCGATGAGTGTTTCGCGGCGCCAAGCGCGACAAAGTGGGCCGGGATGGGGAATAAGCAAAGCGGGCTGCGGCCACGACGACGTCGCCCTCGTCACGACGGTCGTGGGGGCAGCGCAGCTCAGCTCAGCGCAGCGAGAGAGAGAGACGGACAGTCGGAGGTCGGAGCGCCTCCTCCTCCTCCTCCTCCGCCACACGGATTACAATTGAGGAAAAACGGCGGGGCTTGCGCGGCCGGGGCAGGTTGTTATTCTCTTCATGCAGAGCTGCTCGGCCAAGAACAATGCACGGATCGCGGGAGGAATGCATAGAGGCCCTAAAACACTGTCTCGTTTGGCCGCGCCTTAAAACACCCACGCCGAGGGGAGGGGAGGGGGGCCTCTGACCCGACAGTAGTACACTGCAAACTAATCGTCTTCACTTCAATTTTCAAATGTGCCTGTCTCTTCCAAGGGTTCAAATTACTAGTTGATGCGAATTTTCTTTAGTTTTCATTTGTTCTCGTCTGTTTTGTTTGTTTTTTTAGTTTTTTCTTTTGCGCTAGTTGTTTTTTT
>NW_026270049.1:0-2990 GCF_000697945.3 Frankliniella occidentalis | reverse complement strand
TTTTTTTTTTTTTTTTTTTCAAGTAACTAACTTGAAGATCTATAGACCTATGTCATTCCTGATCTGAAAAATAAAAGGTGCCCTATTTGCAAGTGAAAAGAACATGAGGTGACTTACCTTCAACTTTGCCAAGAGCAAGAATGCTGATGGTCATGACTCCAGGTACTCCCCACGCCGCAAGATGAAAGTAGTGCGAGTTGGCTTCAATGGCTTCATGGCCCCACTTGAGCCCTGCCGCCAAGAACCAGGTGAGTGTTAACACCACCCACCAGATACTTGACGACATGCTGAAGAAGTAGAGCACCATGAAAAGGATGGTGCACAGCCGGTTGTCAGTTCCTTGTGTAATTAAAGGTGGTCGCTAGAGAGAGAGAAAATTCTGTCAGTTGACAGTCACAAGTGCAGAAGCAAGGAAGTAGTGAGACAAAAACAACTTACCGGTACAGAGCCAAAGTCAGGGTTTTGACGAGGTTCAACCTTTTCACAGGCTATAGTGTCGCCAGCAGCGTATCCAAACACATAGGCAAGGGCCACCATAAGGTAACACACTGACAGAAAAATTATTGGTCTTTCTGGGTATCTAAAGCGGTCAGTGTCAATCATGAAGGTCAAGACGGTAAACAGACAAGATGCTGCACACACAACTGACCAGCCTCCAACCCATCTTCTTGCAAATGCTCTTTGATCGTCATTGAAAAACATACTATGACATGGAGCCCCACAGTTCTTCTCAACTTTGTCTCCTACTTTCAGGGTATAGTTGCGCCTCTCAGCAACACTAAAGTGAACAGGGCACGTAAAGCCAAGGTTGTGGTTGTGTGGCTGTTGAGGAGGGTTGGACCCATAGTTTCTACTAGAGCCTGGATTTCCATGAACATTTCCTACAGAAACTGTTGATCCCCCACCAGTGTCCATACTTGCTGTCGTATTTTCTCCAACACACAGCTCTGAGCCACCTGATTCAGGGAAGCGCTCACAGTCAAGGTTTTCAGGCCATGGGAAGCCAAACTTCATCATGAGCTGCTCGCAGCCCTGCCTGGAGGACCTGCACAGGCTTCGACAAGGGGGGATGGCCTTGTCCAGGATGGTGCACACTGGCGCGTACATGGAGCACAGGAAAAACTGCAGGTCAGGGCTGCACTTGACTTTGACAAGTGGGAAGAACTGGTGCACCTCCAGACCGGCATCCTCCTGCCGCTGATGGTTCAGCAGATTGGGCATGATGGTTTCGTTGTAGGCGATGTCAAGGCAGAACGGAATGGTGATCCTCTCACACCGGCCGTGGTGGGGCAGGCTGTCCTGCCCGAGAGTCTGCATCGACTGCGACGCGCCGTCCTGCCCAAGCTGGCCCTGTCCAGGCCCCACAACCGAGGGGCGGGCCTTGATCCTCGAGGCCATGCCGCTGCTGCACGGCGGGGCGGTGAACGCCAGCAGCAGGGCCACCAGGGCCCCGCACCAGCGCGTCATCGCGGGCACAACACGGGGCAACATAACCTCACTCTTCCACTGCACCGCGCATCTCGCACTGCACGGCTCAGCCCGCGCCTAATCCAGCCAGCACGGGCCACAGGGACACAACCGGATAAGATATCCAAACACCTTCCCTTCGCCGAGCGAACGGCCGAGCGGGGGGGAAGTCGAGCGCGGATGATCACAAAGCACGGGGCCGATCACCCCCGCGAAGACGGCCGCCGTCCTGCCCGGGGGACCATGGCGGGCCCTCGTCCTTTCTTCAGTAAATCCAAGAGGAGGAGAACTCGGCGCTGTGCACCCTCGGGCCGCGCGACGGCACTCGGCTGCACGGCTGGGGCGGTGCGGCGGTCCCCAGGGGAGCGAAAATACACAAACTCCGCGTCGGACACAAACGTAAACACAACACGGCCCCCCGCCGGACAGGCCGCCTCGCGCCGCGAGTACGAGCGCGACAAAACAGGACACGGGCGCCACCTGCAGCGGGCAAGTCTGCCTTGAAACTGACTGAAAGAAGAAAAGCCGAAGAGCGAAGAGCCGAGGCCGAAGCCCACCGAAGCCGATCCGAGCCGACTGGGGCGCTGCTGCTGCGGGATGTGGGCGAACTAGCCTGAGCCGAGGCCGAGCCCCGAGCCGAAGGACCACTAGCCGAAGCCGAAGACAAGCCCAGAGGTGGGAGGGAGAGGAGGGAGAGGCGGGGGTCCTGGATGGTCATAGTCCTGGAGGTCCTTAGGTGTCCTGAAAGCCCTCCTGGAATTGACGACTTCGCAGGGCAGCACTCATCCACATTTTGGGGGTCTGTGCAATTGGTTACTCCAACTTTCCCAGTCACCTCTGTAACTGCCGTCGAAAGTAAAGAAATACAGACATTCCATTCACTAGTTATGGAACGCGATGTGGTATCAGCAAATTAACTGATGGGAGCAGGACGAAAGGAGAAGCCACAATGCATAATGAAAAAAAATTACTTGCTATATTTATTGAAATTATTTACAGATGAGAATATATCATCTACATCATTCATTCATCACTTCAGTCAACAAGTTTAGCCTTACATGGCAAGTGAGTAGCTCCAGGTGGAAACTACTATAAGAGCTAATTTTGAGTTTTTTTTCTTTTTTAAGTAAAAAGTTCCAATGTGGAATGCGTACAGAAAATATGCATCAATGCATCTATTTTAACAACAAACAGGGCACATGAGGTGATCTTCCTACAGCTCTACTATGGAGGGCATTTCACACCATTCTTACTGCTAAGAATGATCCATTTGCAGTGTCTGTAACATAATTGCTGTGCTAAAATGCACATTACTGAAAACTGTTCAAATAAATATAGAACTAGATATGATTTATCTAGCCTTCCCTGGTTCACCATCTGCCTCTCCACCTCTCAGGAACTGTAGATGGGATTACATGCACACTGCAAATGAAATCTCACAGGCCCGGTTTGTGTCACAGCCAAAACCATGTTGCCATACGTCAACAATGGATATACATTTTTTTACCAAATGTACACATTAA
>NW_026270048.1:5611-6432 GCF_000697945.3 Frankliniella occidentalis | reverse complement strand
CTTTTTTTGGATTTTTAGTATTTTATAATTTTTTTTGGTTTAAAGAAATAAGGATACACAACCTCACATGAACATTCCCTACTCAATCTGTAGAAGAGGCAGAGAAAGTAGGACGGCCGTGCATGTTCACGGTCGGGCGTTGGTATCCTTCCGCGACTGTTCCACGCGTGTTGAGTGACGCGTCCGTTCAAGGAAATAGATCGAAACGGTGACTCATATGTGCCCTAAAAATAAAACTGAAAAAGGGTTTAACGATGGTTTACCGTTAATGTTTAAGCCCCATTATTTTAATTTTGTTTATGTAATGCTATTCTTTGTTTTACATAAAAAGTTGAATATGTTACGTCAAGCTGCTTACCATACAGTCACGCAAACATGAACTAAAGCCAAGTATTTTCTGAGCCGATTAAGCCCTTACCAACAACAACTTTTTTCTATTTGCACATTTTATTTGGTTTGAGGATTTTAATGAGTGTTCTATCCAAAATAGAGGACTTATACACGGGAGTCTATGAATTTCGATCATATGCACCTAGATCCGCTTAACAAAGCACACTAAACTCAAACGGTCTGTGTTAGCCAAATCCAGAAGGCAGTGTTCCCCCTCCCCAGGCCCGGTAATTTCAAACGCGAGCGGTTTACCGAGCACAAACAGTACCGGTATGTTGATGCTGTGACAATGGTGTAAGTAGAACGCGCACTATCTATCATCAAAATGGGAAACTGTGAAGGAATAGATGCAAATCTGACAGATCAAGGGAGAGGAGATAAGAAATTGCGTCAAGTGAATCCACACATATTAATATGTCTTCATACAAAAA
>NW_026270048.1:0-565 GCF_000697945.3 Frankliniella occidentalis | reverse complement strand
TGTATAATTTACCTCTCCTCTCTGCTGGTGAAGGGTCGGCTGGCCCGTTCCTCACATCGCTCGCTACTCGCTGGTGCGTGTTTTCTCGGTTTTCCTCAGCGGCAGTATATACTGTAAAAAAATTCCTATACATGTGTAGGAATAATGCTACACACACATAGTACATATCCTACACAGGTGTATAGGAAAATTCCTATACTTGCATGGTAAGAATACTAACGCGTATGGTAGAATTACCACACGCCTGTATGGGAAAATTTCTATACATGTATATGTGAATTGCTGCAGATACATTTATAGGAAATCTACCATAGAAATTTTTTACAGTGATACTGTTAAAGTCTTACGAAGAAAAATGCCAAATCCTTTGTAATACGAAGGATTTGGACGCTTCGTAGGGAGAAAATCCTTCGTAGGTACGAAGCATTTGGCATTTTGCTTCGTAAGACTTTAACTGTGAGGCATGTATTCGAGTTGCCCTTATGTTTCTTCGGATCTGTGCTATCATGGTTCTATAGTAAGCTTACTCAACGGCCTAGGCCGTCTGCGTATTGTATTCGCTCGT
>NW_026270047.1:4450-5133 GCF_000697945.3 Frankliniella occidentalis | reverse complement strand
AACTTGTTCAATAGAAAAAGAGCTTATAGTTTTACCTTTTTTGGTTGTTGTTAAAAATAAAAGCTCACAGTCCAGTCAGATTGTGCAGTCTCAAAAGATGACATTTTCAATACATCACATGAGCCACCCAGTTGTGTTTGTCACTGCATCAAGCTCGAAACTGTCACCATTCAACTAGCATAGATGTGCACATCTTCATTTTGACCGACGAAACGATGTAGTCCAACTGTAACATAAAAAACAACAACATTAAGTCGTTCCATAAGCAAAGAGGAAAGCATGTGAGTCAAAAAAAAAAAGAACCAACAGAGAGCGAGAGTTGTAGTACAGGTCCCTCCACTATGAACGTTTCCCGACGGTAGCGCCTGCAAAGCGCTAGGTATGCAAACCCGCAAAGCAGCTGTGTGGAGACGGCAGCCCACCCTGAGCGCCTGAAGGTGGGCCACCTACTCCACACAGCTACTTTGCGGGTTTGCATACCTAGCGCTTTGCAGGCGCTACCGTCGGGAAACGTTCATAGTGGAGGGACCTGTACTACAACTCCCTCTCGCTCTCGTTCTCTGTTGGTTCGAGTTGATCGACGGAGAAGTTAACTGAAGCCATCCTCGAACAAGCATAGAAGGAGAGCCTTGTACAGCAGCAGGAGAAGAAAGTCATGGTGCATGGTAAAGTCGAGGGAGGGT
>NW_026270047.1:0-490 GCF_000697945.3 Frankliniella occidentalis | reverse complement strand
ATCTGTAACATATTAAGGAAAATATGCACAAATGAAAATTCATAACAACTGCAAAGGAGATAAAAACCTATCAATCAGATAGATAGATAGATAACCACTCTGAGGCACGAACATGTGTTCACCTCCGATATTCTCCCTTCGTCACATGAGTGTTGCACCCGGGTTTAGCCGCTAGACCAAAAGGGGGTGAAACCATGGGCGAAGCCGTCGGCTCGGGACCCCAGAGTGCCCTGCAAGAAAGTGTTCCGCATGACCAGCCTCCCCCGTGTTGGACAGCGAACGTCGCATAGCCCTGAGAGGCCGCCCCCTCGCTACACGCGTGAGAGCCTAGGGCCGTGGTGTCTAAACTCGCATGTGTCCAGATTAAAGTAAAGTAAGAACAGGGCATATAGATAATGTACAATGTACAGGGGCGGGCCGTTGCGGACTGGCCTGAGCCTGTCAAGTGGCGGCCCACCCCTAACCGTTAGCGAGGCTCCCATCACCCGAA